>NW_020946557.1:3831657-3991391 GCF_900497805.2 Vombatus ursinus | reverse complement strand
GATAGATAGATAGATAGATAGATAGATAGATAGATAGATAGATAGATCCACCTATCCCTAGAGAGATTAGTGCATGTTAGTGTATGTGTATAGATAGATGTGTGTGTGATTGAGTTGTTTGTATGGACTGAGTTGATCAGTGTTTCTTCTGTGATTAACAACAACAACAACAAATTATGATGATGAACAAAGTTAAAAAGACCAAATCTGATCTCTTATATAGATCCTCCCTACCAACCATTCAGTAGACTGTTATATACCAAGCAAGAGGTCAATAGTTACCTTTGATAGACTGAAGTTCAACAGGTTTTAAGAAGATTCATAGAATTCCATTTTCTACATCTCCTCAAATGTTTCTTTTTCTTTCTTAGGTAGAAATATTTGAAGAGAAATAAAAGGGAGAACCACACTGACTCTTACAGATGATAGGGGCTGGAGAGAAAAAACCTATTGTTACATTTCCCAGGAGGTAGTTCATTTATAGTTTCTGGTTTTCTTAGCAGACAAGGAAAATCCTTCATGACGTATTCTGAACAAAAGCCTACAGAATTGTTTGAAGATTGACAATGGAGACAAACAGAAGGAAAAAGGGGGCAAATGTGTTGGTGCTTGGTCAAGCATTTATGCAACTGAAGTCTCCAGCATGAACTTTCCAACCCTGCAATGTGGGCATTCTCCAGTGGTCTATCCTTGACCCTCTTGTCTCCCTACCTCTCTCCCTTGGCAATCTTATTCAGAATCACAGAATTTCAGGAGAAGGGACCGCAGCAGCCATCGAGTCCAATTTATACTTGAAAGAAATGACCACTATAACATACCCAGAAAATAATCTCTGAGATTATCTCCAATTTAAACTGTATATAGCTTGTTTTTACATCTCCCCTATGAGATGGGGCTCTTTAAGAGTAGGGAATGTTTTTGCCTTTCTTTGTATCCCTAGTGTTTAACACAGTGTCTAATATATAGTAGATGATCAATAAATGTTTGATCACTTGACTTGGTCACTCAGTCTCCAAAGACCGCCTTCTAAAGAAGCCTAGTCCACTTTTGTTCAGGTTTAATTCTTAGAAAGTTCCTCCTGACTTTTTCATTTCTGTAGCTTCAGCCACCACATCTCCTCTTTTACTCTCCAAATCTATCCTTTATCCCTCTGCCAGAATTATCTATTTTATGCCTAGATCTGTTCATGTTCCTTTGTTCTTCAGTGATTCACTAATGCCTACTGAGTAATGTTCAAACTCTTGTTTTTGGCCTAGCATTCAAGGCCTTTCAAAATCCCATGCTAATCTTCCTTTCCAGATTCACTCTGTATGACTTCCTTCTATATCCTGTATGCTCCAATGAAACTGAACAACTGTCTTCTGCTCCCCCAAAATATGCATTGTCATTTCAATCTTTGGTGCTTTTTCCCAGGCTGTTCCTTCTAATGACCTCTTTCTCATTGCCTTTTGAATTCCTACTTATCCTTTAAATTTCCACTCAAACGCTATCTCCTCTGCGAAGATTACCCTGACCCGATAGATAGGTTAATTATCTTCTCCCTCAGACCTCTCATATACTCTCCAATGTACTTTTATAATATTTTTATTATATGTATTTGTTTTTTATGCCATATTACTTGACTGTGAGCCCTTTGAAGACAGGGACTTGGTCGTCTATTTCCTATAACAGTACTCTGTACACATTTGGCATTTAATAAATGTTTGCTTTAAATGATGATATGAGCTGAGTCAAGCCATTTGCTTGCATCCAATTGTTCCTTTCTCTTAAGCAGTCTAATCAGATCTTTCTTGGAAGTTACTACCCCATCTTTGGAAGTTTCCAAGTATTACAGGGTCTGCTTGAATGAAAGCTAGACTTGTGACTTGCCTTTTATCATTTTGGCTTCAACCATTTGGGGCAGATCCTGAATAAGGTCTATGGTTTTATATGATGTCCTAGTTTTTACAGAACAAATCCTTTTATTAAGGGGATTTGTTTTGCGAAGTTTGGATTCAGTCAAAGGACCACACTTGAGCGCCTAGAGGGCCACGAGTTGCCTCGAGGTCGCAAGGTCCCCACCCCTGTCCTAGACCATAAAAGTTCTTTAATCCAGGTAAGAAAAACCATTAAAATGAGTTTATTGATTTTTTATAGCAATCCTCTAAAAGGTGTTGAATAAGAAAAGTAAACTTAACGTCTTCACATAACTGAATTGCAAAGCTTAAGAACATCTGATCTTATATTATAGCAGGTAATGTGCAGTTACCTCACTATGACAGAATCCTCAGGATACATATTGTAGGGAAATGTACTTTTTTTCAGTACTTCAAGAACCAAATTCCATAGAATAAGATCTAATATAAGCCTACACTATATGGAATTCTCCTCTATAGAGAACAGTTACAAGATCCCAGTAAAGGACTTACACTATTGAAATAGAACATTAAAGCTATAAATAATCTTTTTTAAAAAATCAATTCTCTGCTAATCCCCTCATTTCACAAATGAGTTAAAGCAATTTGCCCCAGTCCTTGTAGTTAGTCAGTGGCAGAGTCAAGATTAAAACCTGGATCTCTTGACTGCCAGTAGTGTTATTTATACTACACAGAGCCATAGAGCCACAAAATTTCAGCACTTGGACAGAATGTCAGAAGCCATCTAATCCTGAAAACTGATCCTTTCTATAGTGTATCTGAAGAGTAGTCATCCAGTGACCCTGTAAAAAAAAAAACAAAAACCAATCAAAAGCTATACTACGTACTAATAATTTTCTTGGCATTATGCCACAGGAAAGAAAGAAGAAAGGAAGGAAAGAAGGAAAGAAGGAAAGAGGGAAGGAAGTCAGGGAGGAAGAAAGGGAAGGAAGAAGGAAGGAAGACAAGCATTTATTAAGCATTTACTATGTGTCAAGCACTATCCTAAGAACTTTACAAATATGATCTCATTTGATCTTCACAATAACCCTGGGAGGGAAGTAATCTTGATTGCCATTTTACAGTTGAGGAAACTGAGGCAGGCAGAGGTTAAGTGACTTGCCCAAAGTCACATAGATATTAAGCGTCTGAGGTTGTATTTGAACTCAGGTCTTCTTGACTCCAGGCTCAGAGTTCTATCCACTGTGCCACCTAGCTACCTTGGAGCTAAGCAGAAATGCCTGGAAAAATACAAAAAGTAGTATGATCCAGGGAAAAAAGTCCTGCACTTGGAGTCTTTCACCACCACTTACTAGCCCAGGGATCTTCAACATATCATTTAAACATTCTAAGCCTCAGTTTCCTCATCTGTAAATGGAAAGCCTAACATTTTATGACCAAAGAGTACACAGGTCTATTTTGGACTGGTAACTAGCTTAGGAAATTGTATTTTAGTGGTGCAAAATTATGGGATTATTTCTTTAATCCATAGAGAACACTGTAGTTATTCTAATTCCAAACTGAAATTTTGCAGTATAAATAGTCATTGAAGATTCCTCTTTGATCAGTTAACCAATAAACCTTTATTAAATGCCTACTGTTGTGCCCTTCCCAGAAAGCCTTGAATTCATTCTAGTTTATCAAAATCAGGACAAAATTGTCAGAATGGTATGTGGTTTCCTTGCCACCTTATTCAAGTGCATTTTCTTTCCTTTTTGGTCAATGCTCATATTTTTTCCAGTACAATACAGTATGTCAGAGTTTTGGAGAGGAACCAGACAGTTACCAGACCTACATGTTCCTCTGTATTGCTTAGGATAATAGAAAAAATATAGTGGGAGATGCCTGAAAAAATTAGAAGGATAAAGAGAAACATGCCTCAGACATTATGGTGAAATTAAAGAAAGCATGTTTGAGGAAATGACATCTCACCAAAAGAAACTTCCAACAAAAACTCAGGGCTTCTCAGAAAGGAAAGAATTATTTTTTTCAGTTGAAAGAGACTAAACTGATCTTATAGAATGTCCATACAATGTGTGAGAAGCAAAGAAACAGAAATGAAACATTTTTCTAATTCTCCATTTTTGCAAAGCAAGAGAGCTGAATACTAAGTACAATACTACTGACCGTGCTGGAAGATGAATTTTTTATCCCAAATCATAGACAGTACAGAAAGTTACCATTTCATGACTGACTAACCCAGTAAATGACAAGCGAGTAAGTATTGTATTTTGCTCCTTGGCTCCTTTGTTCCTGGGTATTTTTTCTTTAGACTAAAAGTACCATAAATCTCAAATTCTACCCTCATCCCTGCCAATGATGAACTATGCAAATGCCCAAGCCTCAAAAGAGAATGAGTGCTCTGTACCAGAACATTTAATGAGAACAAAAAGCCCTGATTTTTCATTCCTTTGCTCATGACCCTAAAATGGCCTTTGATTGTCTACTGTAGATAGATTCAACCTCCCAATCTGGCTTTTGAGAAGGCTTTCCATAATCTAGCCTCATCCTATCTTCCCAGCCTATATCCTAAGACATGTTATCCCTTCTTGCTGAGATGGTTTCTTCTCTTTTCTCTATACACACTGTCCTCATTCCTATATCTGAATATTTGTTTGAACTTCTCCATAGGCCTGAAACATTTTCTTCCTTCCCTTTTATTTCTCCAATTATTAATAAAAATAATAGCTATAGTGTATATAGAGCACTCCACATATCTTATTTCATTTCTTCCTCATAATGCTGTTAAGGTGGTAATGAAAGTATCATACCTATTATACAAATGAGGAAACTAAGGCTCAGAGAGAGATTAAATTGAACCTTACCCAATGTCCAATAACTATTAAATGGCCTCACCTAAGATCAAAACTCCAAGTCCAATGTGTTTTCATGATAAGTTGCCTCCCTTATCACCCAACCTCAAGTTCTACCTATTCCATCAATTTATTGGCCTCAAGCTCTTCACCTATAAACTGCAGATAACAGAATAGCCCTTACCTCCCAGGGTTGTTGTGAGGATCATATGTAAAGCACTATGTAAATACTGTCTATTTTATCATTAATTGTTCTAATACTGTTTTTATAGAGTTTAGTTTCATATTTAGTTCTGTGAGCTTTCTGAAATCATGGATATTGTTTACGCCGGTTCTAAATACCCTATATAGGATCTTGCACAATCCATGGCATATCATTCTCAACTTCAAAGATTTATGATTTTGTTGTGAATGCTTCTTCTGCCATCATAGGCCAGAGATATTCCCTGAGCCTGAGTTAGCAGGCTTCTGTCTGTGGCTGAAAAATCCTTCCCCTTGGAATCAGCCTGGTAAGAAGTTTTTCCAAATATAGCTAAGCTGCTCCTTAAATAATCAACAGGCAGGTAAGTAGTGCAGTGGATAGAGCACTGACCTTGAAACAGAAAGACTCATCTTTGTGAGTTCAAATACTTACTCAGACACTTACTAGCTAAATAACCCTGGGGAAGTCACTCACCACCGTTTGCCTTAGTTTCCTCATCTGTAAAATGAGCTAGAGAAGGAAATGGAAAACCACTCCAGTATCTTTACCACAAAACCCCAAAATGAGGTCATGGAGAGTTGAGCATGACTGAAATTACTGAACAACAACCAAAAAAAAATGACAGTCTTCAGTCAGTCCTTTAGTTTGATTAGATCTACCAGAGCCTGGGTTCTTCATATCTAGCCTGTGAGAAAGAGTCCTCTCCAGGGTCATCTCCACTCAGTGGTGAGACAGGGAGACTGACTTGGCTTATAATCAGTAAAAACTTTTTGGGTAGGTGAGTGATTGATTTGATTCACAATTACTTGCTTCTTGCCTACCTTATTACCCCTTAATGAAGCTAGATCTTGACAATCACTAGTGATGGTTTGACAAAGAAATAGTGGAGGCAGCAAAGAAGTAAAGAATCTCTCAACATCTCCCTGTGTGAGTGATGTGAAACTTTTTGAATTAAATTTAATGACTTTTAGATGGACCACTTTAAAGTAGGCTAAGGAAATACCCCAACTTGTTCTCAACTTAACATTATTCTAGGAAATCTAGGAGGGAAATAACTGACTAACGAAAGACATATTTTCTTTTAAATATATAACTAGATGGCTCAGTGGATAGAGTGCTGAGCCTGAAGTCAGGAAGACTCATCTTCCTGAGTTTCAGCTGTGTGACCCTGGACAAGTCATTTAATCCTGCTTGCCTCAGTTCCTCATCTGTAAAATGAGCTGGAGAAGGAAATGGTAAACCACTCCAGTATCTTTGCTAAGAAAATCCCAAATGGGGTCACAAAGAGTTGGGTATTACTGAAACAACTGAACAACAACATTCAGTTTATTTACTTATCCTGTATTTTGGGTGTCTACTGTTCATCAGACAACTGTGCCAAAATACACACTAAATAAATAGAATACTATTTTTAAATCTCTCAATTTAGATATTTTTCCTAAGTTAATCTTTAGTTGAGAACACGTTGGGATATTTCCTTAGCCTACTTTAAAGTATGAACTATGTAAAGGTGTAGAAACTCATGGAGATTAAGTGACTTGCCCAAGGTCACGGAGGTAATAAGCATCATAGACAGGTTTGAACTAGTGTCCACTGTCAATGGAACCAATGCTCTTCCCTTGTACCCTTGATGTTGGAACTGCTGTCATTTTGGGATAGTGACAACAAATACACAGAGACAGGAGAGCAGCACCCCCACAACAACTCAACACTTCATTCTTGAACCACTTCACATCTGTAGCCTGTTAGAACTACAGTCAAATATGGGGTGTAGGAGGGAGTGTCTCTGTCTGCAACTGTGATTTCAAATCATGTGAGGAACTCCAAGTATGGAAATTTCCTCCTCTGCTGCAACTTCCCTGCAACTTATAGTCTTAGAGAATTGTCTAGGGGCATAGAAAATGTAAGTAACTAGTCTAGGTCATATTAATAAGTAGTGTGCCAGTAGCTAGCATGTACATGAGAGAAGATTTAAACTCAAGGTCTTTTACTTCAAGCCTAGCCGTCTTTCAAGTAGGTTGCATTGCTAGTCTTGAGATAAGTACTATAAGCAACTATCCCCACTTTATCCATGAGGAAATGAAGTATATAGAAATTAAATAATTTGCCCATGGTTGTACACTTAATCGGTGACACAGTCAAGATTCAAATGCAGGTCTTCCTGACTCAAGTCTAACTAGCACTCTATCCATTATATGCAGAAATGAAAATGTTATTACCTCCATCTCCTCTCCCTCAATTGTCTTTAGCTTGTCTCCCCTAGGAAGAAGAACATATATTGTACTTAAATGACCCATTGTGGCAATAGTGTTTGCTTTTTCATTTGGCAGAAAAGGAGAGAGGGAGAGAAATTATGTGGGAATGTTTTTTCTGTGTTCTCAAAAAGGTGGAGTGGGAGGTAGAAACCTCAAGGCAGGAAAAATATCTTAGTAAATACAATAATGCCTACTTAAGTCTCTTGCTCAGTTCTAATACATAACTTGCATGCTGAGAATTATATCTGATATTCCCAGATGGTCTTTTAAGGTCTTTTCCAGCACAACATGTCTATGTTTCTTGCTCTTTTTGAAGTACACTTGGTGAAATGCCCTTTTATTAATGTGCCATCTGCTGACCTCCACATTTTACTACCATAAACACGGAGTACGTTTAGCAGCATAAATAGTACACTTAAGCAGTTTGTGTCTTCTTTGATCATTTTTCTCCAAAGAAATAATATTACAAGCCATTTTCTTTTCCTTCATGGTTTATTTTAGGTATATATATGATGTTGCAGCTTGCTTTCAGAGTACCAAATGTTGGCATTCAACTTTTTCATAAAATATAAAATGTCAAGATTTATAATTACTATTAAGAAATGGGGCTTAATCTAATTCTGGGTGAGCAAGGAAAACTTTGCAAAAGAAGGCCCTGCAGCAGACCCAGAAAAATTCTTCCCACAAATCCCTTCCCCTTTCTTTAGCCTGCAAGCATTGCTGACTACACAAGCAATAAACTGTGTCTATGAATGCCATTAAAAAATGAATATGTAATTTTGAACCTACTACATGAAGTCTGTGGATGGAGGCAATATATATAAAGCATGTCATGGCCAAGTAGAAAGACTTCAAGTGCAGGTCCAGAGATGGATTGTTTGTCTGCCATCTGATGAGCTAGCTAAGTTCAAAGAGGTTAATTACAAGAAACCATCCAGTGATTAATTTTTTTTAGGCACAGGAATCTTCACTGATCAAGGGAGTATCTACACCAAAGAATTCATAGCTCCTTGAAATTTTCAAGCAGAAATATTTTCTAACATGCATTTTGAACTTTGAAAAATTTATGATTTCCTTGGTAGGAGCATTTCATTCGCTGATTGAAATCAAAACCTTTCCCCCATCTTCTCATCTTATGTGATTCTTGTCTATGATTTTCTCTGAATCATCCATAGGTTATTTCATAGTTTGCTAGTTCCTCTTGTTCTCTTAATGTTTCAGGGATACCAAGGTATCACTCAGGCTGTCTCTATCTCCTGTATCTCCTCACTACATGACTGATGCACCTTCTCTTCTAGACCTACATATAGTCAGAAATGTTTCATACCCTGATTCTGATATGCAAACATTACAGGTAATATTTTGCCACCCAAGTTTACCCACTGACTAATATCATTATTTGGAGATCACAATTTTCCGTAACTTACATCTATATAGGCTCCCCTAGAATACATTGGTATTAAAGAGATATTCTTTTGCAGTGGTGATCAGGTTGAGATTCCTGGAAATACAGCACAGTTTTCCCAATTCAATCCAGTGTGATCTTCTCCTGATAGCTTGTGGGCCCAGCTCACTATCCATTTGTGCCACTGTCCAAGACACACATATGAATGGACTACTGTAAGAGCTTGCTTAGTCAGTAACATGTGTTTTAATACCTCCTTTGTTTTTCCTGGGCAATGATCATGATCCTAACTAGCATTTCTATGGTGCTTTAAGATTTGCAAAGCGCTTTGCAAATGTACCTCATTTTATCCTTACAACAACCCTGGAAGGTAGATGCTGTTATTAACATCATTTTGCAGTTGAAGAAACTGAAGCAGAGGTTAAGTGACTTGCCCAGGGTCACACAGACAGTGTGTAAGACCATATTTTAACTCAGGTCTTCCTGACTCCAGGTCCAACACTTTATCCACTGTTCCACTTAGCCAAGAAAGCCTTTCTATTGTTTACACTTCACATAGAACATTTTCCATGATACTGAAGAATGTATATTTTCCTATTTGTCACGTGGTTAGGAGTCAGTGCCCAGCAAATCACTGAACAACGCTTTCACTGGTGTTACTTCTGTCACATAATTTTATCTAATGTTGATGCCCATGCGAGAAGCACCTTCAAGACTGCATTTTGTTTTCATAAAATCGATAAGCAACAAACACCGCAAGATTCTATTTTCTGTATGCCTTTAAGTTAATTATGGGATTATGAAGATGAGTTTGCTTTAGAAAATTACTTTTGAAAGCCTATCTTTTCCTTTCTTACCTTCTTATGTTTTCATAAAGATAACCTAGAGTAAGCATCCTCTTAATTTTTAATTTATTTATTAATGTTATTTATTAATTTATTATTAATTTTATACAGTTGAGAAAGTCAACATATGGGTCAGTAGTTGCTTATTTTTTGGTAAAAAGTATCATCACTTTTTGCATTCTCTTAAAGTCATCTTAGCTTTTAACATATTTTGAGACTATTAAGATTAATCAGAATACTCAGACTCCCCTGTGTACCTCTAATTTTTTTCTTCTACTAGAGATTATTATTTCCTGGATGTTCTGGACTAAGTTCACTCATTTTTCCTGATTTCTAAGGGCCTAAGGGTCATTGTCACTTCTTCACATAATACATAGTATTGGAGACAGAAAAATCCAAATGTAGTTTTTCCACTATTTCTGCTCATAAGAATAGATTGTTATATTAACCCCAGCAGACTTGTTTCATTTTTTAAATTAATTAATTTATTTTTAGTTTTCAACAATCACTTCCACAAGTTTTTGAGTTTTAAATTTTCCCCTCCTTCCTCCCTGCCTCTCTCCCCAAGATAGCAAGTAGTCTATTATAGGTTCTACATATACATCCCTATTAAATATATTTTCACATTAGTCATGTTGTAAAGAAGAATTAGAATCAATAGGAGGAACCACAAGAAAGAAGAAACAAAACAAAACAGAAGAAATAAAAAGAGCAAATAGTGTGCTTCGATCTGCATTCTGTTTCATTTTTTAACTGATTTTTGGTCTTTATTTACAACTGTTCTCCATAACATACCAAGCTATCTCTAGACTCTTTTCCCAACAGATCTTTTGTTGGTTGGTTTGTTAGGGTATTGGGGATCATCTTCTGTTATTGCTGCTTCGTTGTGCATTGCATGTAGCCTAGCTCCTACCCCTAAATGCTTTGGGTCAATAGCTATTCAAAGACACAGTTTGCAAACCCCTACCAATGTTTCTTCACTAGACCAACCAGAGGATATATTAGCTAAAAGCAAAAGAAAAATAGCGAAATAAATAACAAGAAAAATATTCCCATAAATGTAGGCGTATATTTACCTACAAATTACCAAGTCACTGATGGAAGAGGGAACATGCATAGGGCTAACATCTGGCCAGGAATCATGCAAAGGAAAGGGCAGGTATAGGGAACGTGTGAACACGGTGCAATTTGTGCTCCCTCCCTTAGGTCTCAGCATCTTGTGATGTTGACACTTGCTGCTTCCTCTGATGCTGTCCACTGCTGCCAACCATTGGTCATTTACTGAATTGCAACTGGAACTTTTCAATTCTTTTGTGATGCAGTCCCAGAGTACTACCCAGCGATCTAGCAGTAGTCTTCAGACTTAAATTTGTCTTTTGCACTCCTTTGCTTCTTCCTGAGCTTCCATTCCCTGAGCAGAGTCTATTATAAGACTTAGGGTAAATCTATCCCTTTCCATTCTCATCATGCCCTTCTCACTGGCCTGCATCCCTCCAGATCAATTCTAAGCTTTGCTTAGTTAGACCACAGGGGCAGGTGGAAAGAACAACCTCTTGTCTTACCTACCTACAGGCACCAAAATGACTGCTCTCCCTTCATGCAAATAAGTGTATCGTCTTTGACTTATAACTGCCTTTGGGTAAAATGTTTTTCAAGCTTGGCAAGAAAATAAAGGACTTGCAGGCAGAGGCAATATCTGGGTTCTTTTGATCTTATAGTTTCTGTCAATTAAATGTCTTTGGGAAATGCTGAAGGAGTCACAGTCTACTTTCATCAATTTCCCAATTCTTGAAGTCATCAGATTATTTAAGCAGGTCATTTAGGGGCTGCTTTTATTGTAAATAATGGCTTCTCATCCTGATTCTTTACTTTGAGTTTTGGTCTTACTATGTCAGTGATCTAACTGCCCTTTGGCAGCTACTTATCACAAGACGCTTCCTATTTGTTAAGCTATAATAAATGTCATTTATCATGGTGTTGTTACATCTTTACTGTATACACTAGCTCCTGGATTGACTATCAAGAAAGTCTGCTGTGTTGGTCTTGTGTGTGTGTGTGTGTGTGTGTGTGTGTGTGTGTGTGTGTGTATTATAGGGGAGGGGAGTCCAGACTTGTGATTTATTCAATATGGGGGCCTCTCCTAATGTGAAAATTCTCTCCATTAATGCAGATCTTTGAATGGTCTATAGCTTCTGGTCTTCGAGAGTTACCTGGGGCACCGAGCAGTTAGGTGACTTGACCAAGGTCACATTATGATTATCTTCTTTGCATTTTTGGTAGGTGATCTAATGGAGGTGCTTTTTCTGGGTTGTTGTTTGTTTCTGCCTTTACAGTAAAGTGTCTCATCCAGCAAAGGAATGATAAAAATTCTATTGACATTAGACAAGGTGCTGTAGCTACAGTACTTGACACTGTTGACAGAAATCTGAGCAGTTTTATACTCATTGAAAAACCATAAAAAACAATGACCATATCATTAACACTAGCACTCTTGTAGAATTGTTAAGCCAGATATGACAGTATCCTTAATGATTATGCTTTGCCAGTCTTACAGACGTAGCTGGAAACTGCTTGAATGAAGGTAATAAAAGGCTCAAAAATTGAGCCATGGTGTTAATAAGACCATTTGGAACTAGGGAACAACCATGTGCAAAGAGGAAAAGATCAGGATTGACATTTTTCATAGAATGTTAAAGTTTGGTATACATTTTTTCCTTATAAAGGAATACGTGAGCATAGGCATATAGATTTAACATTGGAAAAGATCTTAAAAGTCACATACTTCATCCCACCCCACCCCCATTTTACATTTTAGGAACTGAGGCCAAGAGAAGATTGTGTCTTATTCGATGTCATGCAACTGGTAAATGTCTGACATGGGATTTGAATGCAGGTGTCCTGGGTTCTCTATCCATTGTTCCATTAGCCATTCAACCAGATGCTCTAAGACTCTCAAAAATGAATCTTTGATAGCTTTATTAACTTATTCAAATCACCTGCTTTTTAACATATATATATTCAGAATGGAGAGGAACTTATCAAAGACAGTCAATACTTTCTTTGTGAATTTCAGTTGATTGTCTAGGTCTCATGGTTATAATTACAGATTAGTCAGTCCTAGATTTCACAGCAGGCTTGCAGGAAGCTCTAAATTGAGCCTGTGAAAACCAGACACTAGGTTTGTTTAAGGGTCAATATAATCCTTTGGAACCACTGGAGAGTTGTCTTGGGAGGGTTGGGCCTAACAGGATTCAAAGACTCATAAAAGAGCCCTGACTTAAATGTTTAGTAATTCTCAGATTAGACAATTACCTAGAATAATGGGAAGGAACCTACCTAATTGGAAGGAAATAAGTATTTATTAAGGGCTTACTATGTGCCAAGCACTGTGCTAAACACTTAACAGATATTATCTCATTTGCTTCTCATAACAACCATGAGAAGTAGAGGTTATTGTTATTACCATTTTACAGTTGAGGAAACTGAGGCAGACAGAGGTTAAATGAATTACCAGGGTCACACAGCTAGTGCCTAAGGCCAAATTTAAATTCAGGTCTTTCTGATTCCAGGTTCAGCACTCTATCCACTATGCTACTTAGCTATCTCTAGGAATAAGAGCCTGCCACCTTCTCAAGCTACAGAGATAATTCTGCAATTCATCGACCCAAGTTCTCCTCCAATGCCTTCTCCAACTAGCTCAGGCAGCCTGTCTTAAGACAAGACTTTACTCCCCAACTACTACTACCTTCCAACAATCACTTTGTCCTCTCTTGGATCTTTTCTTGACAAACCCCAGCCCTGGATTACTACTACCATCTGCCTCCTTCACTCCTATTCACAGTGCTACTGAATCAAGCTAAAGGAAATCATAAAACCAGTCCATTAGGAATTTATATTATCTAATTTCAGTTAGTCCCAGATTGATAACACAGTCCTTCTTACTCCACCCTGGTCAATTCACTATCTTTTTCTCAACAGTGACTGTTCTGAACCTTCTCATCTCCTCTCAAGCCTTCCATGACACCACCTCCCCTCATTCTCTTTGCTGAGAACTTCAGTTCATACTTAAATGAAAAAAATTAGACCATTCCCTGAGAGTTCCTCCCTCTCTCCCTTCTTATTTCAATTCACTCAGATATCCTCCCTCATTATCTCTTCCTTCACTCCAGTCTCAGAGAGGTACCCCTTTTCCTTGTCAAGGCCAACACCTCTATATGTATCCTTGATCCTATCTATTTCTATCTTTTCTAACAGATTGCCCACTGTCATCCACACTCTCTCTCTTATTTTCAATCTTTCCTTATCTAAGAACTGATTCCCTGCTGCCTCCAAATACATCTCTGTCTCCCCTATCCTTCAAAGTCCTCACTTAATCCCACCATCCCAGCATATCATCCTATATCTCTCCTCTCCTAAATTAAACTCAGAGAGAAAGCCTTCTATACTTAGTGTCTTCACTTCCTATCTTCTCACTCACTTCTAAATCCTCTTCAGTCTGCTTTCTGACCTCATCATTCAACTAAAACTGCTCTCCCAAAAGTTACCAACAATTTCTGAATTGCTGAATCAAATGTCACCTCTCTCCTTGGATGATCTCTCTTCTCTGGGTTCTCTGTAGCATTGCTGTCTCCTGGATCACCTCCTACATGTCTGACCACTCCTCAGTCTCTCTTGCTAGTTCTTCATCCATGCCATGCCCATTAACTGTGAGGGTCCCCCAAGGTTTTATCCTGGCCCCTCTTCTCCTTTACCTCTGCACTATATGTCTTGGTCATTTTATCAGCTCCTATATGTTTAATTATATTTTCTATGGAGATGATTCCCAATGACAGATATCTAGATAGAATTAGAGATATATCCATTCCCAGTCTTTTTCCTGAGCTACTATCGCACATCACCAGCTGCATTATGGGCATTTGAACTGGATTTCCTGTATATAGCTCAAACTCAACCTGTTAAGAACAGGAGTCATTATCTTCCACCACCCTTCTTCCTAACTTCTCTATCCAGTCTTGAAACCTTGGTACCATCCTCAATTCCTTCCTTTCACTCACCTGATATATAGAATCCATTTCTAAAATGTTGCTATTTTTACCTTCAAAACATCACACACACACACACACATTTACATTAGAGTGTGTGTGTGTGTGTGTGTGTGTATGCATATCCCCCATGCCTAGAATCCATCTCTGTGCCTTTGCATTGGCCATCCCCCATGCCTAGAATACTCTTACTCCCATCATTCAACTCTTAATTTCCCTGAATTCCTTCAAATTTCAGATCAAACCCCACTTTTTTCTTAGGAAGCCATTCCTCTCCCTCCATTTCCCCACTCTCCTCTCTCAGTGCCTTCTCTCTGAGATTACCTTTCATTTACATTCTCTGCATAGTTTACCTTTGGTTTTTACACATTATCTCTACTGCTAGAATGTGAGCTCCTCAAAAGCAGGGACAATTTTTTACCTTTATTTGTATCCACAGCACTTAGTACAGTGTCTGGCACATAGCAAATGCCTAATACAAGTTTTTTGCTTTTTTAAAATATATTTTTATTGATGTCTTTTGTTTTGGTGTTTTTTTTTCTACATCATCATAGTTTCCTCCCGTACCCTTCCCCACCTTTCCCAGAGAGCTATCCCATATAACAAATAGTTGTTTTAAAAAAGAAAAATAAGAGGAAAAACTCAGCACAACTGATCAATATTTAAAAATGTCTGAAAATGCATGTAATATAAAAAATGCTTTTTGATGAACAGTGATTGAATTCTAACTTGACCGCCTCCTAGTTCTGTAACCTTAAGCCAGTCATTTAAGCTCTTTGAAACTCAGTTTCCTCTTCTGGAAAATAAGGAGCTGGTTTAGGTGAATTCCAAATTCTCTTTCACTTCAAAATCTAATGACGCTAAAAAACAGGTCTTCTTACTCCCTTGCTATCTCCACTATGCCAGACACAGCCTCTCAGTATTCTGGAGTCAGGAAATCGAGTGGGATTTCTGCAGAATCTTCAAAGACAGAATTTGAAAAGAGATTCTATATCCTGTGACGTTTCTATCACAAACAAGTATTGTACATTCTGGAAAACCCCATGCTAAAATACCAGAATACTAAAACTGTTGGTTTTTAGAATACAATAGCATTAGTCTATACCTAGCCTCTGGTATATCCTGCTCCCTACATTTCATCATCTATATTCCAATTCTTTCTAAGTGTATCTCAAACATCAAAGTAGTATTAGGCTAATTCTGAAGACACTCCAGATAGCAGTAGCTTTCCTTAGGTCTTCCACTTTCCCAGTCCAAGGTTCAGAAGCCTTAGAACCAACAAGCATTCTAGGACCAATCAAGTCCTTGGGTAGAATGGTCATATGATTCATATGACCTCAAAGTCTGAAACTCAGTAGGATTCATCAGGATAGTCAGATGACCTCAAAGGATTCAATAATTCAATTCAACAAACATATTAAGCACCTATTATTTACCAGGTACTGTGTTAGGTTCTGGAAATATACATGCAAAACCAAAATCAGTTCCTCAAGGTGCTAACATTTAGTAGGGGACCAGAGAGGAACAAATATACGGATAAATACAAAATATATGTAGTATACATTCATTCAAAGACATTTCAGAAGAGGAAGATATATCATTAACATCTGAGGGGAATTCTCCATTGAAGAAAAGTCTTAAGGAAAATGTGGTACTTGGGTGTGGGGGAGGTCAGTCTTCAAGCTAAACCTTAAAAGAATTCTTCTTGCATAGTCTATTGATTTCCAAAAACAGAGAAGGAGAATGAAAGTATTCCAAATATGGCAGATACCATGTGAAGGCATAGAGGAAGAAGATAGAATATTGTGTGTAAGTAACAAGTTGTCTCATTTTTCATCAACTTAGGGAATATAAGGGAAAGAAAGTGACATCAATACAGAAAAGCAGTTGGAGCCAGATTGTGAGGGGTTTTAGATATCAAATAGAGAATTTTTGTATTTTCTCATAGAGGCAACAGGGAGTCACTGAACTTTGTGATCCAGCAGTAATATGGTCAGACATAGTCTTACCTATGCTTTAGGATCCTCCATTCAGCAGCTGGGTGGACAGTCATGTAGAAAAAAGTAGTCCAGGAGGCCAACTAGGAGGCTGATGAAAGGACAACTTAAAAAGTCTGGCAAAGGGGGGCAGCTAGGTGGCGCAGTGGATAGAGCACCAGCCCTGGATTCAGGAGGACCTGTGTTCAAATCTGACCTCAGACACATAACACTTACTAGCTGTGTGACCTTGGGCGAGTCACTTAACCCCATTGCCTAGCCAAAAAACAAACAAACAAACAAACAAACAAAAGTCTGGCAAAGGAGTTTGAAAATTATGTATTGTTTCAGTCACTTTGCCTTGTGTTATAATAATGTTCTAATTTAAAATATCCTTCTGCCTGTCTCCAAAGAAAATTAAACTTTTGAAGACGGGGACTATTTTTCATTTTGCTTTGTATCCCCAGAATCCAGCACAGTACCTTGCACGTACTAAGTAGTTTATAAACATTTGCTATTGTCAACAGTTCAAATAAATCTAGTGTTTTAGATGTAAGCTACATCTATAAAGATATTGTTTGTTCTACTTTCTAACGTGGCACCTAACCTAGGGCCATGTTTATATGTTCTCTTAAATCATTTGAAAATGAAGTCTGGCTTTTGACTAGGTTAACTGTACTTGTGAAACTCGTCAGTAGAGGGTAAAAGAGGAAGTGTTCGTGTGAATGCATATGTCTGTGGTCCATGTGCTAGGTGGACACACTAGGTGGACACACTTGGTCTCCCGAGTTATTTTGTAAATTATTATCTCAAATCAAAGGATGATGGCGATAGTGGTTTGCAATGTCAGAACCCTTCACTTTAAATAAAACAGTAGCTGAACCCTTCTAATAAAAATCTTTTTAAAATGGTTTTTAAATGTCTACTACTAATAGTACCAGACCACGAAGAGCTGATTTTAAAATGCAGCTTATCTTCAGATCAGTTTATTCTGGATCTAACAATATTAAAAAGAGCCTACTTAGTGAGATGAATGTGACTGTTTGCTATCAGTAAGTGTTTTATAATTGGAAACAAAATTGGATCCAATAATTCACCATGCAAGATACTTGACAACAATTTTCGTTGTTTTTTTTTTCCTTTTGCTTACATATGCCAGTGTTTTTGGAGGTTGTTTCAGTTCATCACGATTTTCACTAAGGAAAAAAAAAGTTAGAATTCTGTTTCTAAATTGGCTATGGTCTGTTCGCTGTAACTGTTGGCTGTGTGTCTGTTATTTTATCAGAACCACGGAACTAAATTTTTTTAAATTTGGTAACATGTAACATACCACACATTAGCATGACTAAAAATAAAAGTGGAGACCACTATCATTTGTACTTGTTTCTTTTATATGTAGGATTTTTATGTCCAAACTAGGTTTATATCTGTTTCGTTGAATTGATCTTGGTTGTTATCATCAAATTAATGTCTCTTCAAACTTCCCAGTTTTGCCCATTTATCCATAATAAGTATTGATAACTAAAAGGTACAATTTTTAAATAAAAGGCAACCTACTGAACATACAAATAGACATTTATTATTTTATGCATACCCTGTTCATACAGATTGTTAATCTTATATAACCAAGCAACCTTTATCACTTAGGGTCTCTCAACAATTGATTATAGAACAATAAGAAACTAACTTTTCAGACATGTCGCTGAGTTAGACAATCCTTGATGGCTGTCTGATCAAATGAGATAATATATCTAAAGTGCTTTGCAAACCTTTAAGTGCAAGAGAAATGTTAGCCATCATCATCATCTGTAGTGGATAAATGTACATGATGCACACAAATGGCACACATAGCAAAGAAAACAGGTCTGCTCTGTGTGTGTGTGTGTGTGTGTGTGTGTGTGTGTGTATTAATGTTCCCTCACAACCTTGGTTTTTCCTCTAAGAAACCTCTTTTTTTAATTTTTAATTTTTAATTGTTAACATGTGTTTTTAAAACTTTGGGTTACAAATTTTCTCTCTTCCTCCCTCTCCACCCACCCTCGATGAAAAGGCAAGCATGTCGGTACAACTTATAGATGCATAGTCATGCAAAACACTTCCATAGTAGTCTTGTTGTGAGAAACTAAGATTTCCCTTCATCCTATCCTACCCCCCATTTATTCTATTCTCTCTTTTGACCCTGTCCCTCCTCAAAAGTGTTTGCTTTTGATTATTCCCTTCCCCAATCTGCCCTCCCCTCTATCAACCGCCTGTTCTCTTGTCCCCTTGCCCCCTTATTTTCCTGTAGGGTAAGATAAGATTTCCATACTCCATTGTGTATGTTATTCCCCCCTTAAGCCAAATACTATGAGAATAACATTCACTCATTCCTTCTCACCTTCCCCCATTTCCCCTCCACTGTAAAAGCCTTTTCTTGTCTGTTTCATGTGAGATATTTTACCTCATTCTACTTCTCCCTTTCTCTTTCTCCCAGTATAATCCTCTCTCACTCCTTAATTTTATTTTCCAGATATCACCCCTTCATCTTCAACTCACCTTGTGCCCTCTATCTGTCTATCTATACATACATATAATTTTTTTCCTCCCACTACCCTAATACTGACAAAGGACTCATGAGTTACAAATATCATCTTTCCCTGCAGGAATGTAAACAGATCAACCTTAATAAGTCTCTTATGATTTCTCTTTCTTGTTTACTTCTTCCATGTTTCCCTTGAGTCTTGTATTTGAAGGTCAAATTTTCTATTCAGCTCTGGTCTTTTCCACAGGAATGCTTGAAAGCCCCCTATTTCATTGAATGACCATTTTTTACCCTGAAGGATTATACTCAGTTTTGCTGGGTAGGTGATTCTAGGTTGTAATCCTAACTCCTTTGCCCTCTGGAATATCATACTCCATGCCCTCCAGATCCTTAATGTAGAAGCTGCTAAATCTTGTGTTATCCTGATTGTGTTTCCACAATACTTGAATTGTTTCTTTGTGGCTGCTTGTAATATTTTCTCCTTGACCTGGGAATTCTGGAATTTGGCTACACCATTCCTAGGAGTTTTCCTTTGGGGATCTCTTTCAGGAGGTGATCAGTGGATTCTTTCAATTTCTATTTTGCCCTCTGGTTCTAAAATATCAGGGCAGTTTTCCTTGATAATTTCTTGAAAGATGATGCCTAGGCTCTTTTTTTCATTGTGGCTTTCAGATAGCCCAATAATTTTTAAGTTCTCTCTCCTGGATCCATTCTCCAGGTCAGTTGTTTTTCCAATGAGATATTTCACATTCTCTTCTATTTTTTTCATTCCTTTGGATTAGTGTTACAGTGCCTTGATTTCTCAAATTGTCTCTAGTTTCCAATTTCTCCACTCTAATTTTTAAGAAAGTATTTTCTTCAGTAAGCTTTTGGAGTTCCTTTTCCATTTGGCCAATTTTGCTTTTTAGGGCATTCTTCTCCTCATTGGCTTTTTGGACCTCTTTTGCCATTTGGGTTAGGCTATTTTTTAAGGTGTTATTTTCTTCAGTATTTTTTTGGGTCTCCTTTAGTATCACTCAGTTTTTCCTTACTTGCTTCTCAGAATCCTTTTTGAGCTCTTCCATGGCCTGGGACCAATTCATATTTTTCTTGGAGGCTTTGGATGTAGGAACTTTGGCTTCGTTGTCTTCTTCTGGTTGTATGTTTTGATCTTCCTTGTCATCAAAGTAAGATAATATAGTCTGACTCTTTTTGTGCTGCTTGCTCATGATCTCAGTCAATTACTTGAGTTATAGAGTCTTTGTTAAGGTAGGAGTCTGTTTCCAGTGTGGAGAATGCACTGTCCCAAGCTTCAAGGGTTTAGTGCAGCTGTTTTCAGAGATACTTCTAGGGACCTGTAAGTTTTCAGTTCTTCCAAGGTGCTATGATCAAGGGCGAGGTGTTTACTCCTTTCCTGGCCTGTGCTCTAGTCTATGAGCAGTCTTTTCTGTTTTGGAACTGTGAGTAGGGTTTCCTCTCCACAGCCACTACAAGCTCCACCCAGAACTGTGACCCAGATCCAAGCACTGTCAAGTACGAGAATTCTGCACCAGCAGAGAGATTCCTGCAATCCCGCTCTGATCAGCCACTTGATTCCCCCTCAGTCTGTGGGCAGGAAGCTCAGGAAGCAGCCGTCACCCCAAGGAATGGGGCAGGAACCCCGCCCTCTTCTCTCACCACCATAGAAACAGACTTTTTCCACTGACCTTCTAAGTTGTCTTTGGCATTTGTGGGTTGAGAAGTCTGGAAACTGCCACAGCTGCCTGCTCCAGGGTCGCTGCGGCTTGCACACCCATGCGGCACTGCGCTCCTCTCCCCGCCCGATGCAATATACCTTTCAGATCAACCATCCAGGCTATGTTGGGCTGGAAATTTGTTTCACTCTGTCATTTTGTGGGTTCTGCTGCTTTAGAATTTGTTTAGAGCCATTTTTATAGGTATTTGGAGTGGTTTGGGGGAGAGCTCAAGCAAGTCCCTGCTTTTACTCCGCCATCTTGACTCCGCCCCTCTAAGGAACCTCTTAAAGTCTTTCATGGAACCAGAGTGCCAAAGAACACTGAAAAACATTGTTTCTATCTGCCTTGGAGTAGATATTGATATTGATTGAACATTTCCCCTTCTTGCAGTAGAAAGAATCTTTCAGAAAGAACTTTAATAGGAAACTAAAACAAAATACAAAAGCAGAAAATCTGAGTTTTATAGAATGAAAAGTCTTATTCTAATGTAACCTCTACACTTAGATTGATTTCTTTCGCACAGTTTATGAAGAAACCTGATCTGATCCTTTTTCCTCACATAAACCTTGGCATGGAAAGTGTTCCCTAGCACTCTTTTCAGTGTTTCAGTGTTTCCTACTCCTGCTTCGCCCACTGGCTTCCATCCCCCACAGAAGAAAGACAAGATGGAGTTCCTGCTATTTTCTACTATATGCAAGAAGAGGTAGTCAGATGATTAGAGGATCATCCTGGGATAAACCATATTTCATGTTCCTGCAAAGATAAATCCTAGGTCCTCCGTAATTTAGTTCTAATATACCTTTCCAGCTTCATCACATGTTATTCCTTTATTATACATTCTAAGTTACAGCAAGTCTTAACTACTCTCCATCCCCCTTCTCAACACTCCCTCTCTATTATCCAGGCTTGTGGGCATGCTGTTCTCCATATCTGATATGCATTTCCCTTCTTCCTGCCATCTTCCACCCCTATCACATACTCTTGAAGTTTCTTTCTTCCTTCAAAACCTAATTCAACCTTCTCTATGAAGCCTTCCCTGATCTCCTTCAGGTGAAAATGAGCTTTCTCTCCTCAAATTTCTCATAGCACTTTGCCTGGACATCCTTATATCTTATTATATCATATTCCTCCCTTATATCATATTCATTTATGTACTTGTAGCCCTCCTCCACATAGCCCCATTAGATTGTACACGCCTTGAGAATTGGGTCTATGCCAATTCAATTCAGCAAGCATTTATTAAATCCCTACTATGTGTCAGGCATTACTACATATTAGGTACTATAGAGAAAAATGAAACAGTCCCTGCCTTTAAGGAGCTTATATCCTATGTATCTGTATGTCATTTCCAGTGCCTAAAATAGTGCCTAGCACATAGCTGGGGCTTAATAAATATTTGTTGAATTGAATTGGAGTGAATTTAATTGAATACATTTATGTTGCAATATACACAGCTTATACTGAGATGACTGTTTCCCACCAGCGAAGGGTAAAGTCAATTATTTCCATACATACAGTTTTATTTCTCTAGGGAATATAGTAAGAATCACAGTCACAGATGCCCATCTCAGACAAGGCTGCCCTGCTCCACCAGCTTGTCTAAAGCACATGAGGGTTTCTTTTACATTACGGTAACTGGATACATAAGCCACATTCTTTGAGATGTAGTTATGTATGAATTTCCATAAAATTTCAAATTTTGCACAGAATTATGAGACAGTCATCATAGCTATGAGCTTTTAGTACTTTTTAGTACTTGACATAAATTTTAGATAAAGGAAGAATTAAACCTTAACTAGAAGTAAGCATCTACTGTCATTTAGTGTACCAGAAGTAGATTCTGTAGTACTCTACCAGTCTCCCAACACCAGCATCTTTTTCCCCCTTTTTCTCTTTCTCCTTTCTTCCTTCTTATTTTTATAATCTACTCTTTTTCTCTATTCTCCTCTACCTCCTCTCTTTCATTTTTTTTTTATTTCTCTCTTTCTTCCCTCATCTTTTTTCCTTTTCTCCTACCTTAGGCCTGTCAGGGATGTCCACAGGCATTGCCCACACTCAGAATTAGCAGTGAGGCTAAAATGATGCTGACTCTTAGCTAACTTTCACCTCCTCAGGCATTTTGTTTTCTTAGTCAGAGTTGACTAAACTTTGTAAAGAATATTGTTGGTAATTGTTCAGAGGTGATATATAAACTTAATCAGTACTGCATGCAATAATAATATGTGATCATAAAACTTGCTTTCATCTCCACCATCTTGTCTTTCTTCTGTGGGAAAGGGAAGCCAGTGGTGAAAACAAGAGTGGGAAACATTGAAGAAATGAAAAATGGAGCTCCAAGGCATTTTTTTAGGTATCATATAATCTGTCCACGTGGTTGCCAAATCCATATTCTTGCACTACAGGTCTAACCATGTTAATTCCCTACTGTAAAATCGTCAGTGCCTTCCTGTAGGATACGTCTTCACTTCCTGTAAGATGCCCTCTACTTCCGGCAGAATAAGATACAAATTACTCTATTTCACTGGTTATTAACCTGGGATGCATGAACTTTTCTTTAATAGTTTGATAACTAAGTTTCCTTTGGAAGCTTATGTATATTATCATAAGCGCTTAATAACATTATTCTGAGAATAGGTGTATAGGCTTATCAGACTTCCAAAGGGGTCCATGACACAACAAAAGTTAAGAACCCCTGCTTTATTTAGTATCTAAAGTCTTTCCTAATCTGACTCCAAACTCTTCCAAGATTCATTTCATGTTATTCTCCCTCCCTTATTCTACACTTCAAGTTGTCCTACTTTCTCTTCTATGTGCATGACATTCCATGCCACTTTCTCGCCCATATGTAGAATGCTTTCCCTCCTTACCTGTCCTTTTATGAATTCCTTTTATGAATTCAATCCCAGCTCAAATCCTACAACCTCATGAGCCCTTCTTAATCCCTCACATTATTAGTACTTCCCCACCCTCCTCCTTGAGAACGATTTGTGTTTGCAATGTATTTTGTATATGGAGATGTAAATAGATATAGATTCATATAGGTATATTTCTATGTATATTTCAATGTAAGAGCAGCAATGTATTTTGTATATGGATATGTAAATAGATATTGATACAAATATGTATATTTCTATGTAGGGGCAGTTCAGTGGATAGAGTGCCAGGCCTGGAGTCAGGATGATGTGAGTTCAATCTGGCCTCAGATACATCCTAGCTGTGTGACCCTGGGCAAGTCACTTAACCCCATTTGCCTCAGTTTCTTTGTCTGTAAAATGAGCTGGAGAAGGAAATCGCAAACCACTCCAGTATCTTTGCCAAGAAAATCTCAAATGGGGTCATGAAAAGTTGGACATGACTAAACAATAACAAATATTTATATCTAAACATATATCAGTCTAGTGACTTCATATTGCCTCTAGAATAAATAAACTCCTCTGTTTAGCTTTAAAAGCCCTATGCAGTTGATTCCAACCAGCACTGCCAACTTCATTGAAAGTTACTTTCCCTCTCAAATTGTGTTCCTGTCAAATTGGCTTTCTCTCTCTTCCTCACAAGGCAACTAGGTGGCACAGTGGATAGAACTCTGGGCCTGAAGTCAGGAAGACCTGAGTCGAAATCCAGCCTCAGACACTTAGAAGCTGTGTGATTCCCCTGGGCAAGTGTTTAATCTCATTTGCCTTTGTTTCCTCATCTGTAAAATGAGCTAGAGAAGGCCATGGCAAACCACTCCATTATCTTTGCCAAGAAAACCCCAAATGGGATCACAAAGAGTGGGACACGTCCAAAAAATGACTAAACAACAACTTTTCCTCACAAGCTACACTCCCGCTTCTATTTCTGTGCCTTTGTACCAGCTGTACCATGTACCTGGAATGTATCTTTCTCCTCACCTCACTGCCTTATAAAGTCCCTTGCTTTAAGAAGCAGCTCAAATACCATCTGATGTGTGAAGCCTTCCCTGATCCCTTCCACTGCTATAATTGCCTCCCATTGTATTTATCGCTTGATATTTCTAGTAAGTGCTATCATATATTTGTATTGTCTCCCTCCTTAGAATATAAGAACTTTACAAGTAGGGATTGTTTCATTCTTTGCACTAATATTCCCAGCTTCATCAATCACAAATTAAGCACTCAATAAAATATATGTTGACTAATATGTTTTGCATTAAATTATCTGTACACTTGTTTCTCCCCAGTTGAATCGAAGTTCTTCAAGGGCAGGGAATGTTTCCATTTTTGCCTCTCTATCCCGAGCACAAAGCAAATAATAAGCATTTAATAAATCCTTGTGGAAGTGAATTGGAACACTTCATTTTGCAGCTAAGGCAACTGAGTTCAGTGCTTGCTAAGATACTAGGTATTAAGTGACAGAGCTGAGATTTGAAATCAGATTTTTTTACTCCAAATCCAGTCTATTTTGTATTCTACCTTACCACAGAGAAAAAATATGGGTATTATATAAAATGTAGAGCCTTACGAGTCAAGAAATAGATGAGAGGGGAAGGAAATGCCAGGATATTATTCAATTTTTCCTCCAGAAGAGATCACTACTGTATACACTGGGGCATCATTTGTTGGTGCAGGGTTCACAGAGTACATGTACTTACCAAAAAATGGGTCCTATTTTTCCATGCTTTGGCAGTTATACCAGCCCTGGGGTTTTCAGAACTACACAGGGCAAAGATGCTGAATATGTGTGCAAATTATTAGTTGGTAAAAGCTTGTTACACCTTATACCTTAATGTTGTGCCTTCTGAATAATGAAAGAATGGGGCTCATTATTTCAGCATTTGAGTAGCAGTAATTTTTAATATATATAGTCAGGCATGTTTGTCATCCAAGGACTAGTTCAGCTAGGTTTAGAGAGACTCACCACCAGAGTGAAGAATTAATTTTTCAATCACAGCAAATCAGAAAGCTTATGTACTAAGGCATAGATGGGTTTGTAATATGTCTAAATGGAAGATGTACCTAAATACACTGATGAAATCATGGATCCTTAAAGGACTGATGAATTAAATAACTGCAATGTTACAATTTGATATTGAACTTTAATGTAAATAACCAATGCAGCTAAAGCTACTGTAAAAAGAAGGAGCCACAAAAAAGATCAACTGGTCCATTTTCCAAGGATTATTATCCCAACTTCATTCATTAGGTAACTGAGGCCTGGGGGGTTAATGTGACTTAACTGAGGTTATACAATTTGTCAGTAACAGAAGGGAAATAGAACTCGGGTCTCCCACCCTTTTTATATACTATAAGGATTTCAATTTAAGCTATAGATAGATAGAAGGATGACTAGATACATGCATACATACATACAAGCATACATGCATGTTGTTGTTCTCTTGTTTTCAGTTGTGTTCAACTCTTTGTGACCCCATTTGTAGTTTTCTTGGCAAAGATACTGGAGTGGCCCAGGCCAAGCACTGTGGCCACCGTGCCACCTAGCTGCCAATAGAAAGATAGATAGATAATATATGTTTGTATAGAAATACATGTATATATATATATATACACACACACATACACATTAAGCTTTTCAGAGCTAAGTACTGCTGTGTGTCTGTGCCCTTAGATATGACTATTTGTTAGCAAAAGACAGATTTACTGACATAATCAACAAAAACACTTTTCAGAGTGATAAGATTTAGAGAGGAAGCAGCATTTTAACGAATTAAAGGTTGTAATAAGTCAAGAGACCTGTATTTGAATCCTCCCTCCAACACTTACTAGATGCATGACCATAAGTCACTTAACTTGAGTATTAGTTTCTACATCTAGAAAATGAGTGCTATCATGCCTGTACTGCTTGCTTCTCAGGGTGGCTTTAAGAAGAGTCCTTCATAAATTGTAAAATGCAACATCAATGTATTATTGTATTTATGAGCACCACACATTTACTTGTAACACATCACAACAATGACTAACCAATTTCCAATGAATATGAGTCAGGCAGCTAGGTGGTACAGTAGACAGAGTGCTGGGCCTGAAGTGAGGAGGACTCATCTTTGTGAGTTCAAACCTGGCCTCGGACACTTACTAGCTCTATGACCCTGGGCAAGTCACTTAACCCTGTTTGCTTCAGTTTCCTCATCTGTAAAATGAGCTGGAGAAGGAAATGACAAACCACTCCAGTATCTTTGCCAGAGAAACCCAAAATGGGATCATGGACAGTCAGACACGACTGAAATAACTCAACAACAACAATGAATATATATATGGCATAGTGCCAATTTTAGAGACATTAAGCCAGATATGTTTTATAACTAGATATTTCTTCTTCCCAGGGACTTCTGCCCCCTTCCCTCTTAGAACATTGCCTCCTGCTTCAAATGCATCCACTAAGTACAAAGTCAATTGGCTGTAAATGGTAATGAGAAAAATGTCATGTGATTAACTACACTTCAGGTTATTCTGATTAGTCACTGGGAAAATAGTGAAACTTCCTCCTTAAGAAAGCATATTAAAGGTCAATGGTCTGTCTGAAGTCCAGTAGGAAAAACTAGTTGAGCAGTGTTAAAAACTGGCTATTGATTTGTGCCCCCCGACTGAAAGCCATGCACTGATGTAAATGAAAATGTGTCAAGAGTCAATATTGATTTTTTTTTTAAATCAGAACATCTCTGGGGAAATACTGCTAGCCCTACTGCTACACTTGTCTATGAATGAAATAAGACTCCTTTCCACAAGACTACACATGTCCAGACATCACATTCTCTTCTTTTACTGGTGTGGTAGATGCCAGTTGGTTGTCAGCAATCACTTTTTGGAGAAAATTATCCAGAGACCACAGTGAGAATAAAATATAGAAAAGTATGTGTTACGGGTGGAGGGAGGGTTTGAAAGTATATTATAGTTCTATCTGTAAGTTTCAATATATATTATATAGGTTGTAATATACATATATAAAGATTTTTATATATCCTAATAAATAATCTTAAGTAAAATACAAATACGTTTGGAATAACAGCAACATTGCAAGCAACAAGGAGAAATAAATTTCAGTTCTGAGGTTAGTGTGGCATGGTGGATACCATGCTTGTTTGCAGCCAGATAGAACTGAGTTCAGATCTTTCCTTTTATATTAGATTTGTGATACTGGGTAAATCGCTTTACCTTCTAGGACTTACGAAAAGGTTACAATCTGCATTAGTAGAGAGTTACCATATGGAGAATTCCCCACCATGTTGAAATCACAAATCTTTCAGGTGTTAACTCACATGGGCAATAAGAGAAATGGACCTTTATTTCTTTCCTAGCCCCCAGTGAAAACTGGCCTTGTTTCTCTCTTCAGAGAAACTCTCTGAACTGTAACTATACTAGCATATTGAGATCTTTGACAACTGCTCAGGGGCAATATAAGGGACTGCCAATAGTCATGAATATATGGCTGTGGTTGAAACCCGTTGGGGGCTTTGTATGGACAGGTAAGTTAGACTTGGTGATTCACTTGGGATGCAGCATGTCCTCTAATGTTATACTTGGCCAATTAGAACAGAGAATTAGCATGGAAGATGAGAAGAGGTCATCACCTGCCAATGCATATAAATGATCAGAAGTAAACTATTGGGATTAGAGGAAATCCTAATAAAGTGATGATGGAAGAGATCATTCCCTCCATGAGAGATTAAAAAGGCTAAATAAATCTACTTAGTTTTATTCAGTGGCCTCTAGGCACAGACAACTGATTAAAACTGCCCATTACAAATTGATTAACTTTTTGTTAATTATTTAATGACCTTTGAGAAACTCGATTATGTGATTGGACTCTGTTCTCAAGATTTTTTTAAAGAGCAGAATTAGATTTCAAGAGAAAAGAAATAAATATGCCAAACTAATTTTAGGTTGAATCACCTGGATTAAAATGAAAGAATATGTATCCAAAAACTTTGTTAAAGTTGCAAAATTATGTGCATGTCCAAGAAGAAAGATTATCATAGTAGCAAATATATTTAACAACGACCTTAAGGTCAATATCTACAGTGATCTAGAGATATGAGACATTAGTGTAGAACCTTTGGTGTGATGAAAACTAATTTATCAATGGGCTTTCTACACAAGCTAGTTGGTATTTATTCAACTTCACGTAACAAGCCGTCGAGTTCTTGAATACTAAAACCCTCTCTTTTGCTCTATGAGTTGCAGCCTCCAGGGTAGTCCAAAGTAGAAAAGAATAATGACTCATACTACTAGAAACGGAAATACTTCTGTAATCTTGCCTTCTACTGATTTGTGCTGCTACTTAACTTGCTTACTGTTGTTTATCTCTTTACATAGTTTAAATTTTAACACATAACAGTCCTAAAATAAAAATTCAGAAATTTAGAGGAGGGGATGAAGCAGATGGAGAGAATAAGGTATGTCAAGAAAAAATCTGTGCCTACCTCTGTTTTTTAAAGTTTATTGCCCTAAAAAAAAAAATTTCCTAGTCAACCCTGTCCACAGATGGCAAATTAAGAACAAAAAAATGCCAAACTACATTTTTTTTTGTTATAACTGAGAAGGAGAGAAGTAAGTGCAAAGAGGGTAACATTTAGAGTCAGAAGGACTGACTCCAGATTTATATCTCAGCTCTATCACTTACTTCCTATGTGACTGTAAGCAAATCAATTCACACCCTAGACCTCAGTTTTCTCATCTGTAAAATGAGGGGTTTGAATTAGATATCTTCTAAGGTCACTTCCAGCTGGAAATCTATGATCCTAATTCTTTAAATTTATTATTTGACATTAGTTGGCAAGTGATTTAAAAGGCTAAGATAAATATGTATAGATTTTCCAAAAGAAAAAAAATATAAGGAAGAAAAAAATTTCCCTTTAAAGTGCTGATCAATTAAATTCAAAAAGGTATAATTTTTCCAAGACGTTAATTTAGCCTCACAGCAAAGTTCTAAGTATACTGCTGAATACTCACATCAGATAATTGACAAGAAAATAAAACAACAAAAATATATATGCAATATATCATTATAATCTGGATATATTTTTGCAAGTGGGGAGGGGAGGTTGGGGGTGAGATAATATATAGATTCCAATGTACTATACCAAGGACGCTAAATACCAAACATTTTCCTAGCCTAGTAATCTTTAGGCATAAACATGATTTATGTAAATGAACAACAATTTCTGAACTAGTTTCAAATTTGTCACATGTTAGAACAATAAGTGAAATATATCTCAAGACCTTCATTGACTTTAGTTTAGAAAAAACACAAGTATGCAGAGCTAAATTGGGGTGTGGGGGGAGGGGAAGGATGAGGTGTGGAAAAATCCTAGCAATGACAAGGCAATGGTATATGCAAAGTTTGGGATTTTTCTTCCTCGAGCTTATTTGAACAATATCAATCACTTTGACATCAGAGCACAATTCCTAAGTGAAGAAATGTAACACTAGGAAATATTCATGTTCTCAGTTTTTAAAATATATTATTAAGTGTGAAAAACAGCCATAAAACTGCCTGGAATTCTTGCCTTTTTGTAAACAAAAGAAATTGGGTTCTGTGAAGCATATTCTGCCTTATTCTTCATCAGGCAGATATTTACATTTGCATCCTAAAGTTATTTACCATAAATTGTCCTGTGTTTAATGATCAAGTTTAAATACATTTTGGCACAAGCAGATTTTAAAATAGTAAACTTTAGTTTTCAAGAAGTTATCTAAACATGCCAATGTTGATATAAGGAAAGCATATTCTTTAAATTATGGAACACTTTGATTCATGATTCTGTTAGTCTGGGAACGAGTCTCATGTAGGCCACGGTTTTGTGGAAGATGAGGGAGCCCCCTAGTGGCAGATGAGTATACTAGTAAAAATTTCAGATAATACTTATGACAAGGTAGTAGCAGTAATAGTAGTAATGATAATAATAATAACTAGTATGTATATATAGTACTTAAGTTTTGCAAAGTATTTTAGACACATTTTCGCATTCTATCCTTACAATAACCCAATGAAATAGCACCATGAAGCTATTATATTTAGAAACAGCTTTGGTATCTTAGATATAGCAATGTAAGCTTCTTGCCTAGGGATTATTTCATTCTTTGTATTTTCCCCCACTGGTGGTGCCATGAACAGTGAGCCATTTAATAAATACTTGTTGATTGGCTAATTGATCTAATTTTCATAAACTACTTTAATGTTTTTATGTTCCCTTCCTTTAAATATCCTCATAGACTTTTTCTTTTATGAAACTTCTCCATTCCCTTCCCAGCGCTCTACTCACTGCACCATCTAGGAACACATTCGTTCAATATGCATCTGCTTAGTGCCTCTTATGTGCCAATAATGTGCTAGGCTATGGGGATGATGCCACCCCACCCCAACACAAAGGCCCTTCCCCTCAAGGAATTTTCATTCTATTGGAGTAAAACAATATATGCACAGACAAGTAAACACAAAATCTATATAAGGTAATTTGGGGTGAAGTGGGGGAGCACCACTAGTAAATAGAGGTTTCAGGATAGGCTTAAAGCGGTAGTGCTCTCCTGAATCTTGGAGAAAGATAATGATTCTAAGGAGGGAGAAGTCAAGAGGAAATCATTCCAGGCATGAGGTGCAGGATAGAGAAGCGAGATGGAATGTCTCAAGGATTCTCTTCTGACCTTCTCTAGCTTTTCAGAAACCATAGAGAAGTGAACAATGGAGCACATTCCCCTGGTTATTAGTATATCTTCATTAAATGAGGGAAAAAGCTCAACCACTATAAAGCTACAGTTTTTACTAATATTGTGGCTTCTATAAAAATATATTTCCCAATTTTTTTCTCAAACCAAAAGAAATTTATATATGAATTGATACATGATCAAGGAAAAAGGACTTCAATGAAAGCAAATCATACTTTCTGAATGAACATTGAAAGTGGCTTAAAAAACAAGCATTGGAATATTTTGCATTTTCTAAAATAGATAAATGTTAAGTCTTAAAATGTATCATTTTTCTCATTTTGAAAAAAATTGGCCATTTTGTGTGTAGTGTTGTTATATTGCCATGGAACAATATTTAATTATATTATTTACATGGCATCCCTTTAAAAATGACTTTAGAGAAAATATCTCTTCCATTCCCATAGCCTTTCATTAAAATAAGCAAGAAATATGCTTATTTATTTTTTACCCTTTTTTTGCAAATGAAGAGACTGAAGTGATGAATAGCCTAGAATTCTTCAAAGATAAAAATAAAGTCCTGGCATAATTAATCATCTAGTTCTGATCTCTCGAATCAACACCAGCCTCATGAAGGAGTTGTACTCTTATGTTATTGTAAAGAGGAACTTACATTGGAGGTTGAGCCTCTGAGTAAGTTAAGTATTACTCTAAGTAAGTTAGAAGAGAAGATGAACTCGAAGGACAGAATGAGATGTGTGTGTGTCTGTGTCTGTGTCTCTGTGTGTCTGTGTCAATGTCTGTGTATGCACTTTTAATTGTGTGTTTATATCTGGACATGACCAACAAGGCAATTTGTTGTGCATGATTATGTATATTTGTTACAAGGGTTTGTTTTTCTTTTCTTTTCAATGAAAGGTGAGGGGAGCTGGGAGGGAGAGGAAATAGGTTTTTATTAATTGAAATAAATTAAATTAAAAATAAATAAAAGATAGAAAAATGAATAGCTTAGAATAAGACAAGGCCTGCGAGTCCGTGTTCACATTACAGCTGGGTGTCTGGAAGCAGGTGAAAAGACCAGATAATGTGGTAGAATTTGAACACAGGTCTTCTTACTCCAGAACCAGGGATCTTTCCATCCTTCATGTTCCTGAAAGCCAAAGCGAGGTGAGTGGTTCAAAGTCTAAAACAATATTAAAAACAGACAAAATATCTGCCCTTCCTGACCTGCCCTACCACCACTCCCCCCCAAAAAAATGAGCAAGAGAAGAGAGTTTTAGGAGCTCTTAGAAGGGCAGAGGGAAAAAATGGCAGGAAACTAAATGCAAGTTGCCAGCTGCAGCAGCAAGAAAAATTTAGATAACTGCAGCACCTCTCTGCCTCAGGCCCAGAGAGTTTCTTTTGTTTCCGTTTGTGGTAGGAGCCATTCCCTACATAGTAAACTAGAGCCCAGCAAGTAGAGGCAAGAAAGTAGAGCACCTGATTGGGGTGAGGAGGATGTGAGGAATAGCTTCTATTAATAATAATAGCTGGTATTTACCCATAGCTTCCTACCCTATCTGAACCCTCTCCAATGTTCATGATACGGCTTAAATCCCAACCCTTGCATGAAGTCTTTCTGAGCTTCAGACTTCCTGAACATCTCTAGCAGTTATAGTTTATACCCAAGATTTCAAAACCACACCCCTGGACCACTTGGGCGCTGTTTGCAATTTGCCAAGTCATATAATAAAACCATTTTTCCCTTTGTTCACAGGAGTATATAATTTTGTTAGCAAATCTCTGTGATTGGAAACAGAGATTTAGAGATTAATGCAAATATATTAGTGATAGAACAGGAGATATAGAGTAGATTTGTGATTTCATGGTTGCTGCAAACTCCCAAGTAAGAAACTCGCTTTACTAATGCAAGTCCTTCTCTACAATTTGTAGAGAACTGCATAGATCATAGGGAGTTTAAGTGACTAGCCAGGCACTGCATAGCCAGTGTATGTCCAAGGTGACACTTGAACCCAGGTTTTTCTGACTCTGAAGACAGTTCCTCCCTATAATTATAACACATTGCCTCTATATAAAATTAAATATTTATATATATTTACATACACATTTAATTTAAAATAAGCATGCACATTCAATCTGAGATCATTAAAAATTAACATTCTCTTGGGGCAGCTAGGTGGTGCAGTAGATAGAGCTCTGGCCTTGGAGTCAGGAAGACCTGAGTTCAAATCCAATCTCAGACACTTGACACTTACTAGCTGTGTGACCCTGGGCAAGTCACTTAATTCTGATTGCCTCACCAAAAAGCAAAAAAATAATAATAATAATAATAATAATAATTAACATTCTCCAATTAGTTCATTAGAGGCAGCTAAGTGATACAATGAATAAAGTGTTGGACTTAGAATCATGAAGACTTGAGTTCAAATTCAGCCTTAGACACTTATTAGCAGTGTGACCCTGGAAAAGTCATAACCTTGGCCTGTTTCTTCCTTTGTAAAATGGAAGAATAGTACCTAACTCTCTGAGAGTTTATGAGGTTCAAATGAGATATTATATAAAGCACTTTGCAAAACTTAAAGCATGATACAGATGCTATTATATGGACTATTTGTGCCCGACCTGTGGTAGAGTCTTCCAAGTTCGTATTGGTCAGGCTGGCCACAATCAAACACACTGTGCCTTGAGCCCAGCGTAGTGATGTCATTTTGGTCCTCTTCAAAGAAGAATAACCACCACAAAGATGCTATCATCATCACCATCATTATTATTACTACACTATTATCATTATTCATGCATGTGCCTTGTTTCTCCGATGAAATTTGTAACATCTTTGTGTGCAGGAATAATGTTTTATGCTTTTATAACTATGTATTCATTACCTTGATGGACCGTTACATCAGTGATTAGATTCAAATAACAAAATGCTAAAAGAGCCTCACATGAAAGACTTATGAAGTTAAGAATATTTACTGAAGGATACACAGACAAGATCAGATAGAAATCAACAGCCTTACGTCCATTCCCACCAGTCCCCAAGGGGTGGCTCCTTTCATCACAGTGGGCCTGAACCTCAATTTCTTGATTTCTGAGGTCTCTTTGTCACGCACCCCACAAATCAGACACGCATGACAGCATGCAAGACATTGACACACCACCAAGCTAGCCTACCCTCCTTTGTAGCTGAGAGGTTTTTTTACACTCTGTGGTTAGCTGGATGGAAAAATTCTGGCAGTACTATCATAACTTATCTACTAGAACAGATTTATGACAGGGACAGGCAGGGTTTGAGAGAAATAAGGAGACTAGATCACTGTAGGAACATAGATTTAGAGCTAGAAAAAAGAATCATAGAAGTCCCTCATTTTACAGGCAAGGAATCTAAGGCTGAGAGAAAAGTTAAGTAATGTGCACAGGGTCATACAGCTAATAAGTATCCAAGGTAGGATTTGAATTCAGGTCTTCTTGACTTCGAGTCCAGGACTCTTTAAACTGTGACCCCTACCTGCCTACTGTTTTATCTCTGGGCAAAGAATACAAGAGTCAAATATGCTAATTCCTGGGAGAGAGAAACTTAACTAAGCAAACAAAAGTAAAGGGGACTATATGACTATGGTAGAGCAGTCTAGGTGGCATAATGGATAGAATGCCAGACCTGGAGGCAGGAAGACCTCTTCCTGAGTTCAAATCCTGCCTCAGACACTTCCTAGCCTTATGACCCTGAGCAAGTCACTTAACACTGTTTGCCTCAGTTTCCTCATCTGTAAAATGAGCTGAAGAAGGAAATGGCAAATCCTTCCAGTATCTTTACCAAGAAAACTCCAAATAGGGCCAGGAAGAGTTGGACATGATTAGTCAACTAAATAACAATGAAAATTGCTGAAGCATCTTTTTACGTATCTGTGATCCATAGCACCCCATTCTTTCCACTATTCTAAAGATAACCCTGGACATACAATAGAAGCTCAATAAACATTTGTTTGTGTTGTTGATGACATGATCCCAGCCTCTCTATTCTTGAGTTTTGACCAATACATAGAGCTGAATTTTGATTACAAGTTTAGATTAACAGAGACTTTGAAAGCTAGACGGGACTTTAGAGATCATTTAGACCAATACCCTCATTTCACCTATAAGGAAACTAGGGTTTGGAGAGAGTTAACAGCAAATCCTAAAGGAGTTGGAGAAACTTTTTCATTTCGCCTTCTTAGGAGAATGTTTTTTCCAATATGTGGGAACATCACTATTTTGAAGTTTGGGAGGGGGGAGAGAAAGAAATGGAAGATAAAAGAAAGGAAGTGACACAAAAATTGACCAAAAATTCATTGATAGGAACTGCTGCCAATCATACTTATCAACATTCAGAGACATTCTAATAATTGGCTTATTATATGTTCAGTGCATAGACCCATGGTACAGAGAATCTGATTGACCAAGAACAGCCATTTTAAGCAAGCTTGTATAGGTTCTAGTTAAAAAGCAGGATGATTGTGACAGAATTGTATAGAGGATATAAGGGGAAGGTAAAGATTTATACATCAATGAACAAATAGCAGAAAGAGAATATATACATCAGGTAAAATTATGAACTAGTCAGTAAACACTAGGGATAAAGCTGGAATTTGTAGACTATCCATTAACACCAGAGCTATACCTAGTTACTTGACATGATCATCTTAAGTAAATAGAAGTAATAAAGCTGAGCCAGAAATACTTTTAGTTAATCACCTGAGCTTAAGGTTAGTGTTTTAGCTAAATTCTACAAGCTTTAGCTAGGGAAGTGACTTGCTTTCTTAAGGAAATGGTCATAAAATCAATATGAAAAATTCTCTCACCATGGAAGGAAGGAAGAAAAAGAGGGAAGGGAGAAAAGGAGGGAGAAGAGGACAGGAGAAGGAAGAAAAGAGGAAGAAAGAAAAGAAAGATTGTAGTTCACAAAACTAGACTCATTGAATGAGCAGGAGAGAGTTTTTAGAAACTGCAATTAATGTCTTTCTTCCTGTACCGATCTGGTATAGCCTCACAGACGCACATACCACCAAATCATCCAATAATTTGGTGCTGCCAATGCATCACTAAGAAACTAGCTTTTGTAAAACATTGCCTTGTAGCTATGTTTCACCTATCCCGGTTCTGCTCTTAGAAAGATACACCAGGGTAGAAAGCAACGGTGGTGATTTTGGGGAAAATGCAAAAAACATAGCTTTACTTCCGTCTCTGTAGAAGGTGAGAATGGTCGCTTATAAATATCTCAGTACACCTTCTTCTTGTGTCTGTGTAGAATTGTGTCTAAATGATTCTGTATAGAATTCTCAGGAATCAATGCTACTGGACAGGAGTCTGAAGACTGAATCACTTGAATCAAACAATTAACTCAGCACTCTCTGGGGCTTGATCCATAGAATTTTGCTTCAAGATTAGAGTGCCAAGGTGAAGATTAACACCTCTGGGTCACTGGGGTTGATGAGACATGACTTATTAATCCTTCAAGAAAATCTTAATTAGACACTAGAGTACTTCTTGCTTCATCGTTAAATACTACCAAATCCCAGGATAATTGGAAAATAAATAGTGACTATGATAGAAAGTGGTGTTATAATTAGGGCCGCTGAAATGAAAGAAATGTTTTTTTTTTTCCACAAGGAAAGTGTATGTCATCCTTTCCTCCTTTTAAATAACTCAATATTAACATTTGCAACAAAAATCCAATAAAATTATCTTATTATAGATAGAAATCTGGACACTAGGGAAACAGGGGATAATGACTGACCAGAACATTTTGACTTTATGAATAATGTTTTATTGATGACCTTAAACCAATAACTTTAATATTTTTTCAGGTAAATATTTTTCTAAGTTTTATTGACACCTTTTGTTTTTATACCATAGTCACTTCCCAGTAACACCTCTTTCTCAAGAGCCCTCTCTTATAATAAAAGAAAATAATCAAATAAAAACATTGTACCTCTACTTCATAACACATGCACCATTACACAGGGGTAGTCTTCCACTTCAACATTAAGTGAATACAAGTGTGTTTTCCAAGTTAATTAACACACTATGATGATTATTATTACTATCATTTACATTTTATTGCTTTTTTTTTTTTTTGGCTAGGCAATGGGGTTAAGTGACTTGCCCATGGTCACACAGCTAGGGAGTATCATGTGTCTGAGGCTGGATTTGAACTCAGGTCCTCCTGACTTCAGGGCTGGTGTTCTCTCTACTGCACTACCTAGCTGCCCTTTTTTATTGCTTTTTTAAACAATTATCTTTCCATGGACAGACATCTGTTTTCAGCTGTAAAGTTTTTGTTATCCAATCCAATAGATTTGAATTTATATATCCAAAAGATTTTACTTTAAGAAATGTTTTATTTCTTTGGCATTTTGTACATCAGTCCACAAGGCATCTGAAAGAGGTTGCAGCCAAAGGGGAGGGTGGAGCTGAAATTCATTCAAGGTTACTAAGGTTCAAAAGGAAAAATATTTTACTTGAAAGTATAGTAAAAAAAATGTTTCCCTGTATTTGATGGTCATTTTTTTATAAATTAGAGGATAAAAACAATTCTTTAAAAAAAGTTGAGAAAATCTCTTTGAGTCATTAGCTTACTCTCTCTAAGCAAGTCTCTTTTCAGTTAACTGGGATAATTATTGTAGGCATTTTACATATAGTTAGTTACAAAGTGTACTAATAAGCCAGATTGTCAAATTATGTCAATCAGGTCTAACATTAACAAGCAAATTGCCTTTTGTGGAGAAAAAAAATGGGTAAGATGTGGATCTTCAGAGTAATATAAACCACTCAAACTCACTTATCAATTAGTTTATTCCTACTTTCACATTTTGTTTTTTTATGGATAAAATATAGTTGCATAGCCTCATTTCTTACATCATCTTAATCACTCAATTGTGTTGCCCCAGACAAACTGAGACCTGGGAAAGACCTTAGCTCCAAAAGACTAAGGTCCAGGAAAATGATAAATGTTAGAGAAGATGTGGGAAAATTGGAACACTAATGCATTGTTGATGGAGTTGTGAAATGATCCAACCATTTTGGAGAGCAATTTGGAGCTATGCCCAAAGGGCTATAAAAATGTGCATACTCTTTGACCCAGCAATAGCACTTCTAGGGCCATATCCCAAAGAGATCATACAAATGGGAAAAGGACCCACATGTACAAAAATATTCATAGCAGCTCTTTTTGTGGGGGTAAAGAATTGGAAATTGAGAGGATGCCCATCAATTGGGGAATGGCTGAGCAAGTTGTGGTATATGAATGTGATGGAAAACTATTGTGCTATAAGAATTGATGAACAGGCTGACTTCAGAAAAACCTGGAAAGACTTGTATAGTCTGATGCTGAGTGAAGTGAGCAGAACCAAGAGAACATTGTACACAAGAACAGCCACGTTGTGTGATGACTAATATTGATAAACTTAATCCTTGCCGGCAATACAAGGATCTAAGACATCTCCAGAGGACTTGTGATGGAAAATGCTTTCCACATCCAAAGAAAGAACTATGGAAGTTGAATTGCTATTTTTTTTCTTCTCTTCTGTTGTGTTTTGTTTCCTCTTTCTGATGGTTCTTCCTATTGGTTTTAATTTTTACTTACAACATCACTAATGTGAAAATATGTTTAATATGAACATAAATGTATAGCCTATATCAAATTGTGCACTGTCTTGGGATGGGTGGTGGGAAGGAAGGGGGAGAAAAATTTTAAACTCAAAAGTACATGGAAGTGATTATTGATAAATCAAAATAAATTAATAAAAAAAGAGACCGAGGTCTCCCACTGCATCCAGAGCCATTTCCAGTTATCCTGATCTATGTCTTGGACCCAGATGGCTCTGTAGGAGAGAGTGAGGCTGGTGATTTTTCGCAGCCCTGCCTCACTTAAATCCAATTCACTTGCAAGTCAAGACATAACCTTCCTGATATCATTGGTCCTCTTAGAGAATGAAGGACGAACAACAACAATAGACAAGTAGTTCATCAGAAGAAGGAAGCTTGATATAGCAGAATAAGCATGGAACTTTGATTCAGAAGACCTGAGTTAAGGTTAATCCTCACAACAAAACTGTGAAGTAGATGCTATTAATATTGCAACTTTACAGATGAGAAAACTGACAGGTAGTAAGTGTCTGAGGTGGAATTTGAATTCAGGTCTTCCTGAGTTCAAGTCCAGTATTCTATTTACTTCAACATCTAAATGCTACAGAAAGTAGGGAACTCCATTACCTTCCAAGAAAAGTACCACATGACCATAAGATGTATGCATCTAGATGTATGCATCTAGAGCTAGAAAGGACCCTGGAGGGGATTGAATCCAACTCCTTTATTTTTTAGATGAGAGAACTTGGGCAAGGAGAATTCAAGTGACTTGCCCAAGTTCACATAAATATTTGAGGGAGGATTTGAAACTTGGGCACCCTTGGATACAAGTCTGATACTCTATCTACTATGCTACCTACTTGCTAGTGTAAGCAAGGAATTGGACAACCTTCCAAAAAAATAACCCCATGGCCATTTCTCAGTAGATGTTGGGCAACATCGTCAAGATCCCACCTATGGATCTTCACATTGGGAGTGCCCCAACAATCATGTTTTTCAAATACCACATCATAAGAGCTTTGTTCTCTATTGTGGTTTTTTTGTCTTTGAAGTTAGAGCTCTAAAGAGAAAGGAGCAGAGGTGTACTGATAAATGTTTAACAACCATGCTTCTAAATCCCATGACATACTTTTATGTTTAGTCTACATTGTTCACATTTTCTCCATCACTTTCTTAAGCTTAGACAAACAACAAAATAATAAATCAAACCCTGATTTGTAGTTTGCTGATATCCAAGATATAAAAACTCACACTGAAAATTTAGCAATTGGCATGATCTAGCTCCTGCATAACCCTGGAGAATGTGCTTCCCTAGTTTGTCCAGTTGGTTCAATGCTAATGAAACCAAGGTTCTATAGTTAACTTTACTTGTTTCTAGGGTCACGCTTTTTCCTAGCTGTAATCAAAATGTGTGCCTTTAGGCAGAAAAAGGACCAGGGAAAGTTTATATAGGCATATTAGCTCAAATTCAAATCCTGTCCCATATACTTATTAACAGTGTGACCCTGGGTAAGTAGCTCAACCTCTGTCTGACTCTGTTTTTACATCTGTAAAACAGGGATAATAATAGCACCTGCTTCCCAGGGTTGTTGTGAGGATCAGATGAGATAATATGTTTAAATTCCTTTGCAAAACTTAATCAACTATATAAATGCTTCTGTTGCTGCTACTGCTGATGTCCATCATTATAACCGATTAGAAAAATGACTCAAAGTATGAAGCCTACTGTGAATCTATGAAGGACATGGTATTACATAATTAACAAGTTTTGAGAATTGCCAAGAAGTATAAAGGGAAGGATAATTCAACTCAGCAAATTTGCATAAACCTATGGGTCCCTGTTCCAAACTTGGGAGGTGATATGTTCTGATCAGAATATATCTAGAGTGTTATGTTCAGTTCTTAAGGCAACATTTTAGGGACGGTATTAAAAAGCTGGAATCCATCCAGAAGAAGTGACCAGGATGTTGAGGGGACTAGAAGATATGCTGTACAAGGATAAATAAAAAGAACTGGGGGTGTTCAGGATGGGCCATCTGGTCCAATACCCTCCCTCCTTTTACAGATGAAGAAATTGGAACTCAGAGAAGGGAAGTGATTTGCCCAAGGGAAGACTTAGAATATGACAGCTATTCAAGTATTTGATGGGCTGTAATATAAAAAAAAAAGGTGAAAACTTGTTTTACTTGGCTCCAGAGAGCACAACTAGAAGCAAGAGGTGATAGGTGCAGAAGCAGATTTTGGTTCTAAATAAGGAGAAGCCTTTTTAACAACTAAAGTTGTCCAGCAGTGGAATAAGCTGTCTCATTAGGTAGTAAGTTCCCCATCTATGGAAGTCTTCAAGAAAAGGTCTGAAGACCACTTATGAAAGATCTTATTTAAGGAATTCTTAAGTCTGAGCTATACTAGATGAACAGCGTCAAACAAACAAGACACTCTTTCAGCTCCGAGCATTTTCTCTGGCTGTTCCCCCCATGCCTGGGAATGCTCTCTCTCCTCACCTCAAACTACTGACCTCCCAGGCTTCCTTTATATCCCAGCTGAAATCCTACCTTCTACAGGAAGCCTTCCCCAACCCCTCTCAACTCCTGTGCTTTCCTTCTTTTAATTATTTCCTGTTGATCTTATATATAGCTCACTTTGTATATATTTGTTTGCATGTTAGATTGTAAACTCCTTGAAGGCAAAGACTGCTTTTGCCACTCTTTGTGTCCCCAACACTTAGCATAGTGCCTGGCACATAATTGGCATTTAATAAATGTTTATTGATTAATTGATTGAAATTCAAATAGAAATGGGAGCCACTAATCTATACATAAGGATTCTTAGAGGCCATGTATTGACTTAGTTTTAAAATGGAATATTATCTATGTTTTATTGTGTTTTTGTTATTTTGTTAAATGTTTCCCAATAACATTTTAACCTGATTCAGGCTGCACTCTGGAGTGCTGTGGGCAGCATGCAGCCTGCTGGCCATGTGTTTGACTCCTCTATACTAGATTATGTCTCCATAGTTCCTTCCAATTTTGACAATCTATGATTAGCTAATAATAATTTCACAAACTATGCCTTCTAATTCTATTCCTTCACTCCATGCTTTCCATTCTCCTGACATACAGTAGCAGAAAGGATAATAGACTAGGGTTTAAGACACCATGTTCTAGTCACAACTTTTTCACTCACTGTGTGTTCGCTAAACCTTCTCATCATGCTTAACAGAGTTGAACTTAGATGTGTCCTGGTCCCCTTTGGTAGTCTAGTGGAACTTGCGAACCCCTTCTTAGAATAATGTTTCATTTTAATGCATAAAATAGGATTGCAACAATAGGAAAACAAATTTAGGATCACAAAGGAAACCATTTACATTGAAATATAGTTGTCAAAATATTTTTAGGGACCCTGGAGTCAAGAGGACCTGAGTTCAAATCTGGCCTTAGACACATAACACTCACTAGCTGTGTGACTCTGGGCAAGTCACTTAACCCCATTTGCCTCACCCAGATACATATATATTTGTGTGTGTGTGTATGTATGTATATGTATATGTATGTATATATGTCCATGTACATGTATATGTATACACACACACACATATATATATACATAATTTTTAAATATGTTCATAGACCCCAGGTTAAGAATCCTTGGTCAAAAACAATTAACTCACACATTTCAGGTAATTTGGGTGTATATTATTTATTATAGCTCTCTTGCCAGAATTAGATTCATCAGGTAACTTCAACTTCTCCTTTGACTACATAGACTTGACGAAATCTGTGGCATCAGTAGAAGCACAGTACGCACGCACACACACACACACACACACACACACACACACACACCCCTGGACACACAGTTAAGTATCAGGCCACCCAGCTTTGGGATGAAAAGAGATGGGCAAAGGGGGTCAGCCTTAGGGAGGTAAATAAGAAAACCCTCTCTCACATTAGAACTCAGGATATTGATTTGATGTCAACTATAATGATCTACCTTTTCACTATAAATATTCACCTTTCTCCTAAAATGACCTTTTCCTATTATCTCCTTTGTTCAAATTTTATACAAATGCTGCTGCAACATATCTCTTGAATGCAGGAACATTGTTTCTTCTTATTGGGGAATTCAGAAGTAACTTAGAGGGGAAAATGCTTGGAAAAATCATTCCATGTATGTGTGTATATATGTGTGTATATATATACATGTATGTGTGTGTATCTTTGCACCTGCAAAGGATGACCAAAATACCACTCAGGAGAAACATATCCTTTGAATATTCATATCTGAGTATATTTCAAAGAGACCTAGTTCATGATTCTTGCAGATGGAAAGAAGCTGTTACAATTTCCCAAGATGAAAGAGACACTCCCCTTATACCAGGTGTCTGAAGGGGGAAAAATGTCCCTCATGGCAAGGTGACTGATTTGATAAGTGAGATAGAAATCTTCTGTTTTGATAAGCCATTTTCTGTTTGAAAAAACAAACCCAGGAACTAGAAATTCAAGGAGGCTGAGGAGTCACGTTTTCGTTTTAAGATCATTAAGGAAGGTAATATCTTGGGGAATTTTAATTTTAGGGAATGAGATTTGAAATACCTTTCAAAGGCAATGCAGTATTGTATTTATTCAGGCCATGGTTGTGTTTTTCATGTGTGTTTGGCCAGAACAAAATGAAAGGTGTGATTCGATATAAATACTAAGTCCAGATGGAGGTACTAATACAGTGCTGTAAGATCATGGATTTAGATGTGGGAAGTCCCAGAGTCCAACCTGCTCATTTTACAGATGAGGAAAATGAGGCACAGAGAGGATAGGTGGCTTGTCCAGAACCTTATGGCTGGGAAATGTCTGAAGCAGGATTTAAACACAAATTTTCTTGACTACAGATTCAGGACCCTGTTCACTATGCTTTGGATAACACAAATTCTTTATTTACTAGCCCCAGTAAGAATAGTATCTGTGCTTTTGGGTCATGGAGATAGGAGCAAATAGGTAGCAGTCTCCAGCCAGATAGAAAAGAGGACTTCAGGTTTTGCAGGACACTATACTTTTCTACAATATCCTTCACAGATAATGTGCATAATATTTTCTGAGAATATATATAAATACTAATAGCTGAATGAGAGAAAGAAATAGTGAAGCTATTTGAAAAATCTAGTCTCTACTTAAATGCCTCTAGTAAGGAGAGCTCACCACCTCCTAAGGCAGCCTATTCTACTATTGGATGGTTGTATTCATTAGAATATTTTTCCTTAAGTTTAGCCAACATCTGCTTCTTTGCAATTTCCACTTACTGCTTCAAGTCCAGTTCCATGCCGGGCTAGGACCAGCAGAGACATTATGCAGGAAGAAACCCCAAGGGGGACCATCTCGCAAGCAAATAGCGTATGCTCTCCAACTTCCCCCTTCTTTCCTCATGCACAACATAACAGGGAGCTAGCTGTGTATAAGTAAGGCAGAATATGTAAAGCAAAACTCAGGAGGGGAAAAACATCCTGCTTTACCCTGCCATGTTTCTGTCAGAACTGAGGATTATGCTGGCATATTAATGCCTGTAACAGCATGACAGTCAAGCCAGAGTGCTGTTCAGGAATCTCCCATTAATGAATGGTCGTCACAGCAGTTACACAGAGACTCCCAGTCCCACTGCCAATCTCTGAACCTTCCCATCCCTCAGGAACAAAATAACTCCTAATGGGAAGAACAGCTGGAATTAAAGTAAAATAAGAGATTGTTATTTTTTTTTCCTTTGGGGGTTGGAAGAAATTGAAGAAGCATATTACAGCATTTTGACCTGATTTGCCTTACTTTTTTTTTCTAACCTAATATGAAAAGTCTATGGACTATAGTCTAGGGGACAATAGTGCTTCTGGTCAGCAATATGGTACCTTGCTCATAAAAAAAGGTTTGGTTTGGTTTTATTTTTCTCCCTGGTATCAAGGTAAAAAATGGAGCAGTGGTAATTATTCAGTTTCATAGCATGTTCTTTTTACTTTAAATGAGAATATTGTCATCTTGTGATATTGTTTTGTTGGGGGAAAATATGCCCTCTCCTTTCTTCCCAATAATTTCCTACTTCCAAGTGACTTTAATGGAAAATACCTGGACTGGAAATCCAGAAACTAAGGCTGGGTTCTGGCTGGGTTCTTTATGAGCTATGTGTCCCTAATTATGTCCCTTAACCTGTGCAAACTTCAATTTCTTATCTGTAAAATGAAGGTATTTACATCACATAATGTTCAAAGCCGTTTACATGATATTCTAAGATTTTGTGATTCTATGATTCACTATCTAGATCAGGGGTGGGGAACCTGCAGCCTCAAGGCCACATGTAGCCTTCTAGGTCCTTGGGTGCAACCTTTTGACTGAGTCCAAGTTTTGGAGAACAAATCCTTTTATTAAGGAGATTTGTTCTGTGAAGTTTGGATTCAGTCAAAGAGACACACTTGAAGACCTAGAGGGCCACATGTGGTTTTGAGGCCACAGGTTCCCCACCCCTGGTCTAGATCCAGTGACAGACTAGACCCTCAAGTATGTGAAAAGAAATTAGAATGAAACTTTGGAGGGCAAACACATGGAACACACACAGCTGAAATATTTTCATGGAAGGGATCACCACATTTTGAAATTCTTATGATGCTCAGAAAGTTAAATATATAATGATAATTGTTGTCCAGTCATTTTAGTCATGTTCAATTCTTCGTAACCCCATTTGGGCAAAGATATTAGAATGGTCTGCCATTTCCTTCTACAGCTCATTTTACAGAGGAGGAAACTGAAGTAAATAGGGTTAAGCGACATGCCCAGGATCACACAGCTAGTAAGATGAGGCCAAATTTGAACTCAGGTTTTCCTGACTCCAGCCCTGGTGTTCTATCTACTGCCTAGGTAGCCAATAATAACAAATACTGTTTCTAAAAATCACCAGGAAGAATTAAGTCTGATATCATGATGCAGATTTCCTTGAAATATGTATAAAAACTGGACCTGTTGGGAGAATAAGACTACCTTGAATATTTTGTTATAAAATTCTCTTAGAAGTATGTCTGCCAGTAATGTCATTAGCCACCTTTACATTGTTAATATTAATATCTGTTGTCATCTCCAGTATTTACATTAGGAATATGTTCTAATAAGAGGGACCAATGATAAAAAAATCATTGCCCAAAGATGATAAAGAAAAGCAAGGTCAAATAGAAAGTAAGGCACAAAACTTAAAATGATATTCAGCCTGATAATGAAAAACAACATAGGTATCTAACTTTTAAATGAAGGTCATTTTAAAACAAATGCTTTCAGACATATCTGGATGTGAAAAATGGAACTAAAATTACTAAAAAAAAATTACTTTGGCTATGCACAGTGGAGAATGAAGAAATGTGACAATTACTCCATCAATATGACCACTATGCATGGCCCTCAGAAAGCAGAGGCCCCAGACCTCTGAACCATTTAGTTTGACCATTTACACTGCTTCAATTTGTTTTGTAATTTTCAGATGACTACTTCATGCTTTTTCAATATAAACATGAAACTGAAGTATGTAAGGAAAGAATTCTTTTCTCAATTCCCCAGCATGAGAGACAATTCACTAAAACTGTAATGACTATTTTATTGAGTGCTAAGAAACCTTAAAGGAATAACCCCTGCTTCTTATATAAACAGTAGTTACATATTCCAAGGAGATACTGAGATTAAAGAAGTAATTGGGATTCAGGATCCCACCAAGATTCAATTCACATCTCTGTCCTTAAGACATCATTCTGCTAAACGAATGCACGAACAGAGGCAGAATTAACTGGCTCCTTTTAAGTTGGGTAATTGCAAATGCAAAATGAATATCATTCTGCATCCAGAGAGCCAGAGGACAACTTGAGCCAATGAAATAATGGTAGCTATGATAAATAATGTATGCACAATATCAAAAGCTGAATGAGAGAAAGAAATGGAGAACCCATTTGAAAATTTGGAATTTGCTCAAAGCTGCTCCTCAAGTGACTCCCAGGAGGAAAAGAACAGATCAGTAATAAACTCTGTAGCTCTGTATAATTTATAAACTTTCTTCCTTTTCATTTCTAACATTGACCCTTTATGATTAACCAAAGAAACAAAAAGCTAGATAGCTTCCATAGCCATTTGGCGGAGCAATTATAAACATACTAATATAATCTCTACTAACAAATGGTGTCTATTTTCCTTTTAATCTACGCACCTACCCCTCGCACCCCCACAATAAATTTGACACACAAGGAGCACCGACTTCCATGCTCTTGTTCACATGCCTTTCTTCATTTGTTTCATTTTCATTACAGCTCTCTTAACCAACCATTTTAACCAAAGAAAAGTTAATTCTTTATGACAATATTAGATTGCAGCCCTCAGTTAATTTTTAAAATGGGATTGCTGCATGTCCTCTGACAGCACGGCAAATTGAAAGTTAATCAAGGAAATCTTCTCTCAAGTGCCAGTATCTTTCCAAAGAGATTTCATATCTTACGAGAGGATTATTTTTCACTTTAATAGATACTGTATATCATGCAGCCATATTGAAAGAGGTCAGGTCTGTTTTTAAAAGTAGACAGATATTAACAATAAAATTCACTTAAGAGACTAAATTATTTCCCCCGCCCCTACAGTTTTCCTTTGGTATTGTCTCACTCTTTCTGAACCTATTCTTCATACTCATTAGGACCATCAGTCTCTTTAAGTCCTTCCTATTCTTCTAGGGCCCTATAGGTCTGGTTTCACTTCCACCCCATTGTTATCAATCTTGCAGTGAAATATTGCTTTCTTTCCTTTTGCTGATCTTACCCTGCTAATCTTCAGTTTCTGTCTCTACCATCTGCATTCTCTACTCTTACTTATGACACATCAAGAATTGATGGGAGAAATAAAAAAAAACACAAAATAAAAATTATACTAACCAGATCTCCTATAAATTCATCAATCTAACCCAATCTAAACCCTCATCGGTACAGTGTTTTTTTTTTTTTCACATATTTTATGTTTGCTATTGCAATTTAAACTATACAATTAGTGTAGCGTGTTGGGGAGAATATCCAACTAGAAGTCAGAAGACCAAGGTTTTAGTGCTGGTTCTGTCATTTATTGGCCATGTGACATTGGCAAGTCACTTAAACTCTCTGAGCCCCAGTTTCCTCTTCAATGGAATAAAAAAAAAAATTTACTGCTTCTTTCAAAGGATAATTTGCATATCAAATAAATTGTATGAATAATTCACTATTCAAAGGATCCTTAATTTGTGTTGGGTGTTTCCTCAGGTTGCAGATTTCAACTTCTCTATGACTTGATAGTTTTGGAGAGTTAGTATGGCCCAAAAAATTTGTCAGCCTGTAACCAACAGGACACTGGGCCCTTTCTGAACTTGGATAACTGGATCTTGGAAAACAAGCATGCAGTCAGTTATTGTGCCCATATTTAAGGCTTCCATTTTAGGGGACTTCCAAGAGCCTGTACTCTATTGGAATAGCCTTTAATAAACAAGCATCACTTCCGCACCCTGATGAGACACTAGAGTAAGAATTTGAAGGAGATGTTCTGTGCAGGTGTGAAAGCACTTGAAAGCTCTAGAATCCTGTATAAATGTAAGGTAGCATGTTGGGTAAATAAATGTTTTGCATCAATATTCATGGCGTTAGATGCCATACATGCTAGAATCAATGGCTGGTGAATGTTTGGTTAGAGTTTATTGGGTTAGACGGTTAATGTTACAGCTAAAACATAATGTCATTTGGTTTTACTGCTTGCCAATCTTTAAAATGGGTCTGATTGTTACTGAGTGGTGGGAAGAGTTAAAAAAAAATCTTCTCATATTTCCTCTCATTAGGTTCCCCCTCCTCTAATCAAGTATGTACTTACCCAGAGCATCTACCACCTCCCACTTGTTTTCATTCTTTCTTCTTATTAGCATCCAAGTAATAGATGAAATGATGAGAAATGTAAAATCATGGAATATCTGGCTATTTTTATAAGACATCTCTGAACTTTGAAAAGAATAATTCCCAGATATGGGTACAGAGTCTAGATGTTAAAGTGAAACTAGCATTTTCGCTGAACTCTCCCAATACATCCCCTCTATATCGACATAAAAATGCACCAAACAAAATTCTAATCAGCGAAAGCCTAGAAAAATTTGTAGTGTCATCTTTCCAGCCCAGGGCAGCTTAGGAAACTAGAAAGGACTGCACACATGGAGTGAGGGCTGATGGAAGCTGCACTAGTTGTATGGTCTGTGGTAGTAGCAGTGACATTTTTATTCTGATTTTTACCTACAAAAAGACGTTCAAAGACTGATAAACAAAAAAGAGACTGATCTAATTATCATTTTTCAGTCTTTGTTTTTCCTTTTTTATTCTAGGAAAATATGTTAGTATTCCTTCTCCCTTCCCCCAAGAAAAGCTTTCACATTGAGTATTTAACTACTGTGAATATTACTGATATAAAAAAGATTAGGAAATCATTTTTGGAATTTTTCTACATAGCCTTACTTAAAAGAATTTGAAATAGTCAAGGCAATCGGCCTACAATGGCCATGTGGAATGTTACCAATTCCCTGGACGTGGGGCTTCAAACTTTTGTTCATGTGCTTCTGTAGGCCAACCAAACAACATACTGGGAAAATTCCTTTAGATCCCTTGATATTCCAAAGAAACAGTTTGTTAATCAATTATCTCTCACTCTAGATATATGATTAATCTACATCTTCTTCCCTTCATATATTTCTTTGATATCTTTCATGTCCTTTCACTTGTGTAATCTTTCATTGGTAATACACTACAATTTTCTTGTGCCTACCATGAATGTCTCCAATGATTCTTGGATGGCCTCTAATTTTAATTGTTTGGAAGGTGGCATCTCATGTTTTTTTCACAGTTTTATAGAATCCCTGAAGAATAGGGATAGGGGATAGAAATGAACCTGTGAGTCCAGTATCATTATTGTAAGGAACTCTTTAGGGAGGAAACTCTCTGCCAATGCAAGTCAGTCCCTTCTTTAACATTTAGTCTTAGAGAGTTGCCTAAAGCACTGACAGGCTAAGTGATTTCCCCAAGGTCACATAGCCAGTGAGTGTCAGAAGTGGGACTTAAACTTAGGTCTTCTTGGCTTAGTGGATGGCTTTGTAGCCAATATAGCATGTTGCAGCTGGAAAAATATTGGTATTAAAAAGATGTCCCTCTCATACATTGAGACACTTGAGTTCATTAGGTATTGTATTGTTTCCCAAAAGCAATACAGCCCACTCTTCATCTTGTTCCACAATTTGGAGCACAGCTCATTGTTTATTTGCAGTGGCCTTACAAGATATGTAGACGATGGACCAGGTCAATGGATTGTCCCTCCACCTGAAATCACTATGTGGAAAACAGACATTGTTCTTCCTCCCAGCTTTTGAGACTATTCAAATGGCCTCTTCCAGCATTCTCTGATATTTAGGATAAAATGAGGTGACCCCTTATGGGCTGAATTGATTGAGAAGCTTCCATTTGCCAAGACATGTTAAAGGGAATATAAACACGGCTGCTTCTAGTATAATTGCAAAATCTCTTTCATGTGTACTCCCTGAGAAAGAGAAAACTCTTGGTAATGTCTATAATGAGAAAGAACTGTGAAACCATCAGTCCAACTTCCAGAAAGGCCAATAATATAGAAACCAAAATCAGTGTTAAGTTTTGTAAATCATACCACCCTACTACATCCAGGTAAATATGGACTTATCAATCCTCTCAACAACCACACCTTCCAATATATTTTATTTGTTCTTAAAAATAGAAGTGGTCTTCCCTCTTCCAAGTGTAGTGCACCTGAGCCAGAGATGCTTTGCTTTGCCTGTTGCCTGTCAAATTTGTTGTCCCAGGAGGCCTAGTACTCTGCCTGCTACAAGTGTCCTCCGCTAAGCAGGTGAAAAAGGAGAACGGTGATCGGCTGAGCCAAGTGAACAAATTCAAAGGTCCAGTAATAAGAGTTCATGGGTCTACAGTTGCAAAATTCCTGAAGGCCAGCATTCTGAATGGCCTATTAATACTATGAACTGCTAAAAATAAAATCACCAAATACTTAAGAATGAGCTTACATTTTTTTTTCAACTCAATTATCTTATCAATGGGAGCTTTAGCATTTATTTTATTCTTTTCTTCTTCAAAGTGTATTGCAAAGAATGACTAATTCTCCTAGCACCCTGAAGGTAGGTATTATTATCCCAATAAACAAATGACTCACTCCCTGTCAGTTCAGGTCTCTGCCTCCACTGGCCCCTCACTCCAGTTCATCCTGTACTCTGCTGTCAGGATAATCTTTCTCAAACACTGTGAACAAGTCAAGTCAATAGGTATTTATTAAGCACCTGTGGTGCTAGGCACTGTGGGAAATACAAAAGAAACAGAAGATCTGGTGCCACCCCTGGAAGAATTTGCAATCAGTGGAGGTGAGGAGATGTGCCTATGTGAAACACCGGGTGAAAAAAAATCTAAGGCAGTATATGATCAAGTGGAACGTGATACGGCAGCCCACTATAATAAGAGCTTGTGTATGGAGGAGGCGGTGCTTAAGCAGGGCCTTCAAGGAAGTATAGGATTTGGATTGGCCAAGTGAAATGAAGGAGGCATTCCAGACAGAGGGCACCCCTTGAGAAAGAGCACCAAAGCAAGATTGAACATGTAGAGAACCATAAAGAAAGCAACCTGACTGGAGTGGAGGGTTCAGGTTGGTAAGTACCTAGAGATAACATCATTCTCTGATTGTTTTAACTTCCCAGCTAAAATATAAGTTCCTTTGGGGCTGAGTAAAATGCTGAGTACAGATTAGGCATACGACCAACTGCCCACTTTGTACCTGATAAATGAAGGGGACTGGTTAATGAAGAAATTTGAATTGAGAGGATGTGATCAGTAGGCAGCAGGAAACTATTATACTTACTCTTTAGCAGAAGATTGATAGAATAAAAATATCATTTTTGTAAGATTAATTGAGGAAAAGTAATTAAGAAGGTGTGATAGTGGAAACTGGACTCACAGGTTGAGAGGGTCATAAAATTTAGTGCTGGAAGAGACTGTATAGGTCACCTATTTCAACATCTTTATTTTATAAAAAAGGAAACTGAGACACTGAGAAGCTGAATCGCCTGCCTGAGGTTAGACAGCTATTAAGTAGCAGAGGTGGGATTAGAACCCAGGTCCTCTGATTGTAAATCCAGTGTTCTTTCTGCTACAGCATGCCTCTGAGCTTGTGTTTTAAAGAGAAATCATAGCATTTTAGAGCTGGAGAGGAGCAGAAAGATCTTTTAGTCAAAGCCGATCATTTTCACAGATGAGAAAAGGTAGCATAGTCTGATAAAAAGCATAAGATTGTAATGAAATCAGGACTTTAAAGTTTATAAAGTGCTTTCCTTAAACTTTGTGAGATAGGGACTGAAAATAATCCCCCCATTTTCCAGATGGGGAAACTGAGCCTGAGAGATTAAATGACTTAGCCTGAGTCACACAGTTTGGAACTCAAACCCAATTCTTCTTCAGGTATGGGGAACTACATAAGCAAAAACAAAGAACTGAGGGATGAACCAAATATACACGGAAAGTAATAATGACTGAAATGGAGGTGTGTAATAGAGAGTTGCAGAAAACAAAGCTGGGTGGGGGGGGGAGAGGACTGGATTAATTAGTTAATTTTACTCCTTATTAGACTCCAACATAAGAATTTATTGTGGGTAATATTAAACATTAGGTGAAGTTTATATTTTGTATCACAAGGCTCTCCATTTTGTACCTGTAGTAAGATTAGACTTGGTGGTCTTGAGACCAACGTAAGTCTTCCTTTAAGGGATACTGGAAACCATTGTTATAAGATTAGGCCTGATGGTCTTGAGACCATTATGACAGTTCCCCTCCCACCCTTCCAACCCCCCCTCCCCGATTCCCCATCTTAAGGAAGGCTATAAAGTTACAGACTGCTCATGGAAAAGTACTGGCTAGAAATATCTCTATATCTATACATACACACACACAACACACATACATATACCTATACATATATGTGTATGCATGTATGTGTGTTTATATGTATATATACATATATTGTGTATATATATAAATAATAAATGTGATACAGATTTATATAGTATAATAAATGTAACATAAATAATATCTTAAAATAATAAACTATTTTATTTGTGATTTATTATATTATTTATACTTATATATTTAATTTAATTATGTAGTATATTATTTATTTATACTATTTATAATTGTATAATTTAATTATGTATTATGTATTTTTATATAAACACATATTTATATTTATGTTTACACATGTATATATCTATATATATATTAGCTTAGTATTAGTACAGCTATATGCCCCAAAATAATCTTTCCAACAGTTAGCTGCTTGTGTACCTGTGTATCCCCCAAAATTCCCTGTGTGCCCTGAATCTTGACATACAAATAAGCCAACTCTAGACAACCACCAAAATCAAAGTTTAAGTATCCCACTCTCAGAAGAGCCCTTTGGAGCACATCTCCTCTCCCTGGGAGCACAACCATCTCACAGGACCAAGCCCTTGTAGATGAATGGACCCATGTCTCTGTGCTCCCCAATTCAACACTACCCTTACGTGAGTTTTACTCCATGTTAGTGTATATGTCTGGATTGTGTTTCAGATCCCCTACACCTTCTCCTTTTCTTCCCTTCCTCCAATCTTCTTTATTGGTGGCCAATAAAACTATTAAACTTGATCTCCAGTATTTTATGTATTATTCTCAGCATCTGAACTCATTAAGGGGTTTGTTTCCTCCAAAGTCTTTGATTGGGCCATAAGCCTCTCCCTAGACATAAATTAGCTGTTCAGACAAGGATTTTACCTATATAAGAAGTAGTCACAGGATAGGGAGCTGGAATTGAAGGCAATACATCCTGTATTCAAATCCTAGTTCTGCAACATACTGGCTGTGTATCCTTGAGTAAGTCACATAACCTCACTGTACTCTAGGTAGCTCCTTAAGGTAATTATTTGCAGAAAAAAGTTTTGATCTGCTTTGGTGGAAGGAGTTTCCTTACCTAGGAGTTCCCCAATTACAAGTCTGCATCAATATCCCACAACCATATGAAAGAATTCTCCAAATCACTAAAAGTAAAACAATTGCAAATCAAACACCTCATACATAGTCAACTAGCAAAAATGATAAAAGAATGAAATAGCCAATGCCAGATGTAGGAAATGCAGAAAGACTGGTACACAAATTTTCTTTGGGTAAAGTAGTAAATTGTTCCAATCACTCTAGAAAATAATTTGGAATTATGCTTTTTTAAAAAGTAACCAAAATATACATACTCTTTGATTCAGAGATCCCACTGCCAGGAATATATTCTAAGGAGAGAAACTAAAGAATTGGAATTGGAAAGAACTGGAAACAAAGGACAGTATAAACCCTTGATTGGGTAATAGCTAAACAAATTGTGTTACAAAAATATAAATGGAATATCACTGTGCCATAGCAATGAATATGAAAAATACAGTGAAGCATGGAAAGACAAATTTATGCAGAATGAAAAAAAATAATATATATCATGACTACAACAATATGATAGAAATGACAAAAAATCCTTTATTTTATAGTTCATATGGAACTTCTTTAAATTTATAAGAATAAGAGCCATTGCCTATCTTATAAATGCTCTGTTCTCAAAAGAACAAGTATGAGCTATCAACAGTCATATTTAAAAAATGCTCCAAATCATTCATAATTATACAAATGCAAATTAAAGAAACTCTGAGATTCTATCTAATGGTCATAAGATTGACAAAATTTATAAAAGAGAACATGTCAGTTGTTTTAGGAGCTGCAGGAAAATAGTCACATTAGTACATTATTTTTGAGGTGAATTGGTCAATTCCAGAATTGGTCATTCTAGAAAGGAATTTGGAACTATAACCAAAAAAGTCATTAAACTGTGTTTATCCTTTGACTTAGCAATACCATTACTAGGGCTTTAGCACTAGAGAAATTAAAGAAATGGGGAAAAGACTTATATGTACAAAAATATTTATAACAGTACTTTTTATAAAGAGGTATTCATTTGGAGAAATTGATGAACAAATCATGGTATTCAAATTAATGATGTTGTAAGAAATGAAAATTTGATGTTTGAGAGAAATCTAAGAAGATTTCTTTGAAATTATGAACAAGTCAACAGAACCAGGAGAACAATTTATATGATAATAACATTGTAAAATAGAACTTTGAAAGACTTTAGAACCCTTAACAATGCAGTGACCAACCAGGATTCCAAAGGACCTATGATGAAGAATGCTACCTACCTTCTGACAAAATGTTAATTGACTCAGAAGGCAGATTCAGACATGTATATTTTTAGATGTGGTCAATATCAGAAATTCATTTTACTTGACTTTGCATATTTGTTATAAGGATTTTGTTTTTCTCTTTCTTTGTCAATATATTGGGGGTGGGAGGCAGAGAAAATTGGGTTTTACAAATTGGAAAAAAAATTAAAAATTATAATGTTAATTTGTTCCAGAAGAAGAAATGAAAAATACAGCTCTGTCCTTTCATTGAAGAAGTTCATGGATATGACTGTAGGAAATTGCAAATACTTTCAAACTCAGTTTACACATTGCTTAGTTTTGCTGAGTTGATTTTTTTTCTCTTTTTTATTTTTTGTTACAAGAGATAACTTGTGAGGTAGTGGAAGAGGAGGAATATATTTGGAAATGAAAAATGATACAAAACCAAAAATATTTTAGAAATTATAGAAAAAAGAAAAAAGTTACCCTTCTTAACTATCTACCATAACAACCTTAAGAAAAGTGTGCTGAGAATGAATGAGATGTAATAGAAAGAGAATGAGACCTTGCTTGGTCTTGCTGAGTGACCTTGAACAAGTCACATACCTTTTTGAGTGGGTTTCTGTTTCCTCACCTATGAAATTAGAGATTTGGATTATATGACCTCCAAAGTCCCCTCTGAGCTATGACTTTCTTATTCCATGAAATTGAGGTATTTTCTTGAGGCTGATACTGTCTTTGTTATGTGATTCTTCCCTTCCATTTGCTTTTTTTTTTCATTAAAAATATAATTAAAATAATATTGGTATGCTAAAGATATAATATGGCTAGACAGAAATTTATCTTTTCATGCTCATTCTGTTCTTTGAGATAAAGCTATCAAATTACAGGCAGCAGAGCCATTCGGATCTTAAGTTGCATATCTTCTTCTCCCTGGCAATATTCTTTTACTTGAATTGATTTAGAAGAAATTATGTGATTGCTCCATATTGTCATTTACTGTGGACATTGTTGAACAATTTCCAACTAGTTCATTTTATTCTCTATGTGGGGCTCCTAATCTTAAAACACCAAGTCTTTTTTTTTTAATCTTTGCACAGGTCTAAAAGTTTGGGGTCATTTTCTTTTTAATTCAGGGGTGGAGTAGAGAACATTCCTTCATCATGTGTGAGAACCAGCTGACTCTCTATTAATCAGTATGAATTGATACATCACCACTTGCTCATGGGTGGTTTCTATGTTTTGGTCTGTGCAGATTGAAGAAGTCCTGAAGATTGATGGAGGGCCATGCTATTCAAACAGCAGGCGTTGCTGAGACAGAAGCTCTTTGTGCTGGGAAGTCTTGCTATTGGAAGTCTTCTATATCTAGTTGCCAGAGTTGGGAGCTTGGATAGGTAGGTTGAACACACTATACCTACACACACACACACACACACACACGTGTCCATATATATACATTTAATTTATATATGCATTACACATGTGCGTATTCACATATATATTCTATCTATACATATATGTGTGTAGACAATCATGTGTATATGTGTGTATGCTATGAAGTCAATATTGATTTATGCTTCTATAGGACATCTTTTTAAACATATCCATTTGTTTTCTTTGTCCAAAATTCCCATGAAATATGCCTTCTGCAGTTCTGAATTTGATTGAGCCTTCCTTTGGGGAAGCAAAGAAAAGAAAAAAGTTTCAAGTAGCCCCAAGCCCTGATATTTGTCCACATGCATTTGTATTCTGCAGGCACTGGCACTTGTTTGCAAAAGGAACATAAAACAGTATACGGTAAAAATGTAATTCCAGGAGCTCATTCTGGTCTGCATGCATCTGTGTATTGACCTCTAGCCTTAGCAAAACAGTGATGATGTATTTATGTATCATCTTCTCCAAATTTATGAGTGGGCAATTAATGTGTTACCGTAATAGTTAAAATTATGTATGAGCCTGCAAAGGAACTCGTCAATTTTGGAAATCCTATTGCACTTGAAAGATGGCTGCAGGCTTGGAGAATTTTAACTATGTTAATTAGCTCCAGCTTTCAGTCAGGCTCTGAATGCACCAGGCGAGGTGCCTATCTCTCCGAGAGATTACCCTAAGAGTCCTGGAAAATCCAAAGTGAAGAAATCAGTAGAGAGCAAGGATATATCTCTGAGCAGGCAAACACTTGAAATGCTATCAGGGATGTGAGTCCCAACACTACCAAATGGCTTCACACTGAACAACTTCAGAAAGTCCTGGATTCTCAGTGATAGGGAAGAACAGAGAAGCTAATTTCTGAAATGAGAATAAACCTAGAGAAACTGGGGTCCCCAAAGGTTAAGGAAATATTGGTTGGAATAGACAAGCTGTGCCTATCTCACTTCTTGACTGTAAAATCCATTTCTTCCACTGGAAAGATTGAAGCTCTGAACTCCTGCTGCTTCCTCCACTAACCCAGCAGCCATTGTTACTGAAAATGCAGCTGGGCTTAAAATTGGTATGATAGCCAACTTTCAGCTTTCCTTCTCTAACCAGGACCTGGAACCAGACCTATATGTCTGAGTCCTCAAATTCTAAGCAACAAATACTTTAAGATTATCCAGCCAGAGCAGAAGCTGAGATTCTTTTGAATTGTATAGTGAGCCCTTTTGACAATTTAATTCCAAATTCCTAACGAGGTTCATCACTAATTAGAAACAAGTCATGGCTAGTGATCTTATGAGATGCTAAGGGACTGTAGTTTCACAAGCTGATGCTTGGCTACCAATAAAATAGCATAAACTGAAGGCTGGCTCTCTAGCTGCATCATTGTTTTCTTATTATTAGTTGCTCCTAATAATTTGCCTTTTATCCCCAGTCATTACTTCCTTCATCTTTTTTTTTTCTTCCTGATGCAAATAAATCTGATCTTTTTGTAAGGGTTTGCATTGGCCAGCGGGCTTCTCCAGAAATTCTCTGCTTGGAGGCTTAGCCAGATTATGTCTAAACTCTGAGAGTGGTGAAGTTTCTTGAAAAGCATCAATTACTTTCCTGTCTATCAGTAATCTAGATGACTACATCCCACATACATATACTATGAATATAAATATATAATGTTAGAGTACCTACATCTTGAAATATTTTCTTTTAATGAAATATAATACTGTGTTAGTATCTTTCCCATGGCTTCTCAGTAAAAAGACTATCCATGCTGTTAAGCACTAACTGTTTTCTATTTACCTATTGACCATAGGATTTGCCATCTGAAAAGGCTTTTGGGATCATCTGATCCAAACTTCTCATTTCTCAGATAATGAAACTGGGAAAGAGAGAAATGAAGTCATTTTTTCAGTCATACAGGTAGTTAGATATTAGCAAACTCAGGACTTAAATCTAGGCCTCTAACTTCAAATCTAGTGCTCTCCTCCCTGTACCACACTACCTATTTACACACAAAGGAAAGGCAAGCAACCTGTAAATGTTCATCTGTTGAGAGTATCAGTTAAAGGAAAGACAGTTCCACAGAGACTTTGCATTACCAGAGTGACTGGAAACTTCATTCAATAGGATTTAATTAAATGTGCTCGTATGGCCAACATTATCTCCTCTCGAAAAAGAGGCTTAACCTGATTTGTTAGGTCAACTTGGGAAAATTAAGACTGAATTTCAGAAATGTACCATATCCTCAGGATGAGGTAATTATTGGATTATATAGGATCATTGGTTTAGAGCTGGAAGAAACTTTAGTCAGTCAGTCAATGATCACGTGTTTACTAGCCCAGGTATTATATTAATACTAGGGATACAAAGAAAGGCAAAAAACATGGTTCCTGCCTTCAAGGAGCTCACAGTCTGAAGGATGATACAAAATATAAACAACTATGTAAAAACAAAATGTATACAATGTAAATGGAAGATAAGCTTAGAGATAAGTAACTAACAGAGGAAAGTCGATGTGTGTGAATACTGGGAAAGGCCTCTTGCAAAAGGTAGGATTTGAAATGAGTCTTCAGGGAAGCCAGGGAAGTTAGGAGGCAAAGGTAAGAAGGAAGAGAGAATTCCAGGCATGGGGGATAGCCAGTGAAAAGGCACTGATTGAGCAATCGCATGCCTTGTCCAAGGAATATAGAGTAGAATAAAGTATAAAAAGACTGGAAAGATAGGAAGAGGCCAGGTTGTGACAGGCTTTAAAAGGCCCTTAGTAATTATCTAGTGATTTTAGTCCAACTACCTCGTATCATAATTGTAGAAACCAAGGCCTACAAGATAAATTAACTAGCCCAAGATCACATAGGTGCAAAGAAGCAGGGTCAGGGTTTGGATCCATCTTTTGGCTTCAAATTCACTCCTCTTTCCATGTTATCACCATCATTTGCCATACCTAGTGAAATTGTTGATCTGATCAATTTGTTTCACCAACCATTTGTAAAGTAATTGTTATGTTCACTGCCTGGTGCTTCTCTGAAGGACATACTCAGTCTCTGTTCTGGAGAAGATTAATCTAGTAGAGAGAGAGAAGAAACATGAACTAGAAATGCCAAAACTATGCCAAAACTATGCCAAAACTATGCCAAAAAACAGGCTGTGCTCAATGCATAGGAGAACTATATGATAAAGTGTTAGGAAATAAGGTCATATCATCTCTTAACAGTGGTCATAACCTCCTCCTTCAGCAAAGGTTCCTATTCATTTTGCAGAATTGCCTAAGCAGAAACTTTCCTTTTATATTCCATCCTTGTTATTAGTTTAGATTGGAAATACCAGCTAATAATAATGATAATATCCCACCACGTGACTGAAAAACTCACATGTGAACTGACTCAGGTTAAGATATAATTAGAAATGTTTAACAAAATAAGTAAAGAATATAATAAAACATAGATAATATTAACTTGGGTTTTACTAAATTGATATGATTTCTTGATTGCCGGAGAGGTGGGGAGAGAAGAAAAAAAGGAAAAAAAAAGAAATTTACATGATAACTTTATTATATATTTAAAAGGAATAACAAGTTATGCATAATAGATTTGCAGTTTCGTGTGGAGTCATCTTTTTATTATACTGTGTTATGGAAATGTTTATTTTATTCTATAAATTAAAAATAAAGTAAATTTTAAAAAATTTTTAAAGAAAATGAGCTTAATTTCCCCTCTATGTTAGCTCTAAGTTTTTATTCACAAGCAGAAGAGACATGAAGCAATCCAGCTCCATCCTTGAACTAATTGACTCTGAATTTGCACAGGTGCTCAGTGAAACATGCTACACTTGCTGTTGAAAGTTGAATGTGTTTTAATGTTCATACTTTGAGGTTCAAGAGGCCTCATGGCAGTGAATAGAGATCCAGCCTTGAAATCAAGAAGACTTAGGTACAAGTCCTACCTCTGACACATACTCTCTGTATAAACCTGGATGAATCACTTAATCTAAGATGGCGCATTGATTTAGTAAAACACATATTAACATTATCTATGTTGTATTATGTTTTTTATTTATTTTGCTAAGTGTTTCCCAATTGTATCTTAACCTGGTTCAGTACACACTCATGAGTTTTGCAGTCACATGTGGGACCCAAGTTTGACACCTCTGCTCTAGACCACTCTCTAAGATCGTAAGTTGGAGAGAAAGAGAAAGAGCCAACCTGCCTTGGTAGAGAGAGGTTTCTTACCTATGAAATCACAGGTCCAATCAGTCAACTAGAATCTGTTAAGCTCCTACTATGCTCTAGACACCATGCTAAATGCTGGGGATACAAAAAATGACAAAAGATAGTCTTGCCCTGAAGCAGCTTACAGTCCAATGGAGGAGCTTATAGTCTAATCATCCCTGTCCCCTATACTGAATCACAGGATTAGGGGAGCAGAAAATCCTTGATCTCTTTAGATAAGTAAACAAAGAGAAGCAGAGAATGTCATATACATCTCCGCATGTCCCTAGCTTTAAGTACAAAAACTCTGTCACATTTACATGTACTGGAGAGCTTAGTAATTTTTAAAATTAATAGGTTGCAATCTGCTGTAATTAATTGAAGGTGAGGCCCAGGACTGCTGTTTTGTTTTATTATTATTACTTTTTAATCAGATGTCAAAGCTTTTTAGAGTATTCAAATGCCAAAGAAGTGCAAGGAAATTGGGCATCCCAAAAACACTCATCAAAAGATTTTAAATCTGCCACCTTCGCACATTTTCCAAATGATGCTAACCAGCAAGCTGTTTAAAAAGCCATTAATATGACTAATGTTGCCTGTCCATCTTTCACTATAAGCGAGAGTATACTGTAGTCAATTAAGTGCTTGGTGAATAAAAAAAAAATTTAAGGAGCAATAATAAAAAAAGAAAGCTATCAATTATATTTGCTTTATTAAATATTAGGTTCCCTAAAATAAAATTCCTCAAGCATATGCTCATTGTGGATTTCAGTAGTCTGAGAGGTCAGTGGGTTTTTGTTTTGTTTTTTGTGCTTTTAAAAGTCTTTGCTCACTCTATCTGGCTTGAAAACCAGAAAAAAGAAGAGTTGATTGCAATGAGCGTCTTAAAGTCTCCATTTGTTGCTTGCAGACTACAGCCCATTTGCCCAATTGAAGGTCGATTTGGAGCCCGCAGTCAGGCTGAAATCCCACTCCGGGCGCTGCAATTCAAACGTGGCCTTCTCCACGAGTTCCGGAAGGGCAACGCTACCAAGGAGCAGATTCGACTCCACAATCTGGTCCAGCAACTCCCCAAAGCCATCATCATTGGGGTGAGGAAAGGAGGCACCAGAGCCCTGCTTGAGATGCTGAATCTCCATCCTGCTGTGGTCAAAGCCTCACAGGAAATCCACTTTTTTGATAATGATGAGAATTATGCCAAAGGCATTGAGTGGTACAGGAAGAAAATGCCATTTTCATACCCTCAACAAATCACCATTGAGAAGAGTCCTGCCTATTTTATCACCGAGGAGGTACCAGAAAGGATTTACAAAATGAACTCATCCATCAAGTTGCTGATCATTGTCAGGGAACCCACAACAAGAGCTATTTCTGATTATACTCAGGTGCTAGAGGGGAAGGAGAGGAAGAATAAAACCTACTACAAATTTGAAAAGCTGGCAATAGACTCGAATACCTGTGAGGTGAACACTAAGTATAAAGCTGTGAGGACCAGCATCTATACAAAACATCTGGAAAGGTGGCTGAAATACTTTCCAATTGAGCAGTTTCACATAGTAGATGGAGATCGGCTCATTACAGAACCACTGCCAGAACTCCAGTTAGTGGAGAAGTTCCTCAATCTTCCTCCCAGGATCAGTCAATACAATTTATACTTCAACGCTACGAGGGGATTTTACTGCCTGCGGTTTAACATTGTCTTTAACAAGTGCCTGGCAGGCAGCAAGGGACGCATTCATCCGGAGGTAGATCCCTCTGTAATTACCAAATTGCGCAAATTCTTTCACCCTTTCAATCAAAAATTCTACCAGATCACTGGGAGGACATTGAACTGGCCCTAAATGAATATATCCTACAACACTGTGTGTTGCACCAAGAGGGACACAGTGTCTTCTTTAGATTCAAATATGCACTTTTCCAAAACACAGCTATCCAAGTCTTTTTTTTTTCACCCCATGAGTACTTGTACATATGCAGTGTGTGACCAAATATACAGTGGGATCCATTTTTTTTCTACTGAGAAGTAAACTGAAAACAATTTAATCTCTACATAGTTGTATCATTTTTTTTAGTCTATTTAGAGAAAGAAGAGGTGGTATTTGGGGGGTGGTAAATGAATTCAACTCTTCTTCAAAGAGTCAGTCTTCCTTTGACTCAAAGTTTGTCACTTGCCATTTTCATAAATCTAAGCCAAATGATTAATATGTGAGACTATACAGCTGGTTGTGAAGCTTCTGGATAGATCAGGAAGTATAAGATGAAGTATACATATGGTATGCATATTTCTAAGGGAATACTGGCTCTTTAATTCAGATGCTGAATTAGTGCCGTGAAACTGGGTCATACTACTTTCATCTTATTTCCAAGAATGTCTTTCTCATAACAATTTGACATTGTTCCAAAGTTCCTGTGGTGAGTTTGCACTATTATTTTCTTGTATGGACTATCGTGTCACCTGTAGCATGTCAAGCACATGTCCAACAGTCCAATCTTTTGCCCTCAATGTTGTATGTCAGCAAAGAGAAATGTTGTGTACATAGTGTATATTGCCTGTAAATACTGGTTTCACAATAAGTAATTCTATTTTGTAAACTGAATATGGCTATTTAATTTATTGTGGAAATTAAATTTATTGTGGTATTTAAAACGGGAATGGATTAAAACGACTATATGTGAACTTTCTTTTCAATTTCTTTTCCCATATCTCCTGCTGGCTCCCTAGGCCATTAATGTGTGTCTGCAGATGAGAGGGTATAAGAAGTGTATACACTCCTTTTAATTTTTGTACCCTTGAGGAAACATATTTATGAAGTGAAGCAAAGTCTATTTAAAAATCTCAACCATCTGGATATCGGGTCTCATAACCATCTCAGAGAACACTAGTGCTCATTAGCTACAACTTTACAACAATTAATTCATTCCCTCGCATTTGCTTCCCCTGTGCTAGAAGAGCAACAAGGAACATGTGAATAGAACCCAGGCACAGTGTTAACAACAAAGCACTTTCCTGGATGCTCTAATCAAAGTCAGCCCAGCAGAGAGATTAGATCAAATAAGATGAGACCATTTCTGCAGTCTGTTTAGACCAAAAGCTGCTGATGTTTTCAGAAAGGAAGGCGGGATTTCAGTCCTCACTCTTTGAAATGAAAATATATTAGGCTGCTCAAAAATGATCAAGTTGCTGACAGTGTAGTTATTACCAGCATCAACATATGGCTCATTTTTTCCATCCAGGGAAATGAATGCTAAATTGCGTGTCTTACAAACATTAGACATACTGTATTATGCTTAAATATGTATCAGAAAAACAAGGAAAGAGACGTAAACAAAAACAAACTACATTTCCATAGTTTCAAAGGATCTTAGATTTAGAGTCAGAATGGATGACAGAGGTTCTAACTTCCTTCTTTTACAGATAAGGACACTGAGTCCCACAGAGTTCAAGTGACTCACCTGAGATTACACAGGTAATAAGTGGCAGAGGAAGAATTGGAACCCAGATGCTCAGACTCTAGCACTGGGACTCTTTTCCTTTCACAATTGTGCCTCTCTCAAAAGTTTTGCAAGAATTGATGTTTTTGAAAATCATGGACCAATAGGACATTGGGAGGCACTATAGAAATAAGTAAATTACAATGATATCCTTCTAGGCTATAATAAGTTTGGAATTCCCCAAGGGACGTTTGTCCTGTTCCATGATTTAACAACGTGCTTTTGTAAATAAGTGACTTTTCCATCTCTAGTGGTAATCCACATTGCTAGTCTAGTTGTGACATTTTAAATCATTTACACAAGTTTAATTAGCAACAGATGTTATTCCTCTCAGGGTGAGAATAGACATGCCTCTCAGAACACATATGTAAAGCTAAGAGCTCACACTATATATTCTGCTAGTAGGACTCTGAGGTCAGATTCCAAGATCTAAGCTATTAGGATTTTTTTTCTCTTGAGCCAAAAACAAAGTCAAATTGAAGGAACAGAGAGCCAGATTCTTACCCATACATAAACACGGGAGAGCGATTTTTGAGCACGGAAGCTTTGTTGGTGTTCTTTGTTTAATCAGGGAATCCACCTGTCATCCTTCTACACTCCACCAGTCATCCCCCTACATGCCAAAAAAAAACAGCAGTTAGCTACCTGTTGCCACAACTATAAATGTTTTCAAAAGTTTGCTGGTAAATGCTTAAGAACCAGTTCTCTGGGTAAAAAAATAAGAAAAAAATGCAAGTATGACAAATTTTTAAGTATAACCTGTACTATTAACATGTTCTCCATCGCTTTCTTAAGTCTAAACAACAAAACAAAAAAGATTAAGCTCTGGTTTGTAGTGTTTGTCAATTTCCTAGGTATAAATGCTCACACTGAAAATTTAATGATCAACCCTCAGGAGTCAGTAAGGGCTGGCTCCAGCACACCCCTGATTTTTGATCCCCATACCATTTAACAGAGAAGTAATGTGGCTTCATAGCCAGCAAGTCAATCTCGAAGCCAGAACAGACTTTAGTTCAAGTCTTATCTCTGACACATACTTATTGTGTGACCCTAGGCACATCCTTCAATTTCTTGGTGCTCTCAGAAATCCCCTAAGACTATAAGTTGCAGAGAAGGTGCCACCTTGGTTCATTAGAGGGAGTTTCCTCACTTGCAAATTCCTTATAGCAATGAATCATAACATAAAATTCCATATTAGTAAAGTGAAGGTAAGAATATCATCTCAGTGAGTTCCTTGACATGGGAGGTCTTCAATAAGTGGGTCGGATGATCACTTGTGAGGAATTTTATGAAAGGGATTCCTGTTTAGCTGCATGTTAGCCTAAATTGGTGGTGTCAAACTCAAAGAGAAATAGGAGCCCCTCATTCCTCCATAAGGATCCCTGTGGATTGAATATTGACTTAATTTTAAAATGTAATGTTATCTATGTTTTATTATATTTCTATTTATTTTGTTAAATATTTCACAATTACATTTTAATCTGGTTTGGGCCACACTCAGCTTTGCAGGCAGATGTGGCCCCTGTATTTGGCATTTCTCAACCAAATGCTAAGGTCTCCTCCAACTCTGAGATTCTTAAGTCTGTGAAACAACTACTTGAGTACAAATTAAACTTTTTGAAAATAACATTCCCTCTTTGGGGCCACTAAGATGCTAGCTGAGACAGTTCTGTTTTTGATCTTGTTATTTCACAGAATCCTGCCATAGAATCACATGGCTGGAACACTGGCCTCATTTTGTGATCTGGGTGACTATCCAGTTTCGCTTAAGACACAATTATATCCTTTTGCTCAGAAATTCAAATGAGGAGGAAAGATTAAAAATGTTCTGACTCATGTGGCATAAAGGCCCTAGAGCCATAAAGGACCTTAAATGTCATGCAGTCCAACCCCTCACTTTATAGACTAGGAAACTGAGGCCCAGAGAAGGAAGGTGACTTGCTTCAAGTCACACAGGGAGTAAGTGGCCGAGCTGGTCTTTTGACTCTAATTCTTATCGCGCTGTACCAAACTGTTTCCCCTCCTATTACTCGCTAGAGATTTTCAGGATGCTTGTTTTGCAAAGCATTTCTTGCTAAAGATGAATTGGAATATAAATTCACAAAACTTACACACAAACCTTAGTGAAACTCTCAAGTTATTATAATAGCATCCATAGGAAAGTATGTAATAAGTTGCTGTTAAGGGCTGCTAAACAAGTCTTTCACATCCGTGTGACCCTAAGTATGTTATTTCACTGCATTGTGCCTCAGTTCCCTCATCTGTAAAATAAAGAGGCTGAATTAGATGGTCTCTATGGTCCCTAGCACTAAATCTATGAACAGAATCTTACAACCTACTTCATAACCTTAAAAGACCTTGGAAACCATGTGACTGTATACAAAATACCAAAAATATCAGATGAAAAGAAAAATTGAGAATCACACAATGTTAGAACCAGAGGAGACCTTAAACATGATTCAGGGGTTCTTAACCGTGAATCTGTAAATGTGTTTCTTTAACATTTTGATAACTGCATTTCAATATAATTGGGTTTCCTTTGTAATCCTATTTGTTTGATTTATTTTAAAACATTATAGGTGCCCACAGGATTTGCCGGAATGCCAAAGAGGTCCATGACCCCAAAAAAGGTTAAGAATTTTGCGTCTAGTCCAAAGTTATTTTATCGATAAGGAACTAAGTCCCAGAGGGAAAAAAATGATTTGCCCATACTGGGTGGTACAACCAAGACTCAAATCCTACCTATGAATGAATGTCTCCAAATCCAGTACTCTTTCTAATATACCAAGCCAAGTCATCTATATGTTTCCAAATATCTATCTGACTTCTTTCCTTCATTATTTATAAGACTGATTAGGCATTTTAGAACTATAATCTATTAAACTTCCTCTAATCTGAAATAGGTTTGCCAGATAATAAAGGAAAGACAGGTAAATGGAACTGGTTTGATTATAGTGACAGCTTAAGAGAGAAAAATGACAAAATTATTTCTAAAAACTAAGAACAGCAGTTTTATCAGTTCTAGGCTAAAATACCAAGTTAAGTAGCTCTCATCATGAGTATCTCATCATGGGAAACATATAAAGCAGCTTCTTAAATCAAGATGAAATTTTTAGTGTCATATTTTAAGAGTGAAAAGATTTTTTTTTCTTTTTTGTTGTTTTTTTGTCTGCTCTTGCATTGTGATGAATACTCAAGTGGTATTACTTGCAATTTGTCACTCCGTTTGAAGAACCCCATGACACTAGTTATAGTTTAAGCATTGTCAAAGGCTGGAGAATTAGAGATTATTCTAGATTGTGTTATTACTACTAGTTCTATTGATTCTTATCTTTTCACATATTGAGCATTCATTATCTGAACAGGATAGGAACCTTGTGTGTGGTTGTGGTTGTGGTTTGTCCGTTCTCGAAGAGGACCATGACATCAGGAAGATGACGATATGGCTTGCAATTGAATTGGATTTAAGTGAGAGAGAGCTGTGCAAAGTCACCAGCCTCACTTTCTCCTCCAGAGCCATCTGGTTAACCTACATACAAGCTAAGCAAAGAAAATTTCACTTCAAAATTTTCCTCTTAATCATTTCAATATAGTAAAATTTCACTAATTTGGCCTAACCTGGGGAAATCCATCTAAATTAAGGAATGTTTTTAAAAGAAATTCATTTTAATTGCTTTCAAGTACATGTGGAAACACAAAGGTGCTGACAAAGTGTTGAAAAGACTCTTCTAGACTTGCTTTAATACATAAATTAAAATATCTGCAATAAACCATTGTATTTATGCAAATTGTTGTATGAAATGCTTCAAAATAGTTTTTCCTCTAAATCAGGTTCAATGACATCTTAAATTACGTTTCTTTAGAAATACAGTGTGGTTTTATGAGAACAGTAAATGTGGGATCAGAAAGCTTGGATTCAAGGTCTCTCTCCAGCACTTGTGACCTTAGGCAAATCATTTAACATTGCAGTCTGTTTACTTACCTATTAGTGATGATGATAGTTCTATTTACTTGACTTTGGTTCATATGGGATCACAAGGCACCTCAGAGTCTATCCAGGCCAAATTATACCTGAAAAATAATTCCTTCTAAAACATACTCCAAAGTGGTTATCAAGTCTTTGTTTGAAGACTTCCCCTGATGGGAGACTTATTGCCTCCTGAGGAATCCTGTTCCACTTTTAGATAGCTCTAATTGTTGTTTGTTTATTCTTTCCGTGGCATCAAACATAAGATGCTTCTTTCCAACTTCTACCCATTGCTTCTAGATTTGCCCTCTGAAGCCAAGCAAAACAAACCTGATTTTTCCACATGACAGCATTTCCCACTAAGTTTTGTTTCTTATAAGATTGTAGATTTAGGAATGGAAAGAATCTCTGAGAACAACTATTCTAATATGCTCATCTTACAGAACAGGAAACTGAGGCTCAAAGATATTAAATGACTTACCCATGGTCACACAGCTAATAAATGTTAGATGTGGGATTTGAACCCAGGTTTTCCTGTCTCCGGATCCTCATTTTGCATGAATTTGAGTCCCTTTCCCAGATTGGTTGCGTTCCACTTTCTGATTTATCAATAGCCTTCTTAAAATGGAGTACCCAGACCTGAACACAGTGCTCATTAGAATTTAGAGCTGAAAGTGACCAAGAAATTATCTAGGCTAACCCTCTCCTTTTTTAATGGTAAGAATCAAATTATATGCACTATCATTTGTAACCATAATGCAACATGGGGAAATATAATCCACTCTTGTTTTCCCTTTCTTTAGTAAATTCCTTTCTGAGTTAGAACAAATGTAAAATTTAGGTTGAATAATCACAAATTGGGGGCCAAGGGAATGAAGGAATGTTTTATAAAGTGAAAACCTTTTATATCTTTGACCACTTCTAGATGTTTTTTAGATATTTTCATGAGTCTTTTGGAAATGATAGTGCTATTCCATAGAGATTAGAAATGACTTGGTAGTGACCTGCATTCCCATAGAAAACAGTTGCTTGCTATTCCCAAGAAAAGAAACTCATATTTAAAATCAGGTCACTGGGAAAGAGTTGCCTTTAAACAAAATCAAGAAGGCCATAGCAAGTTTTTGTTATTTAACCTTGTTGTGACACTTTGTGATTAATACAGAAGAGGTCAGCTGCAAATATGAGTTTAACCAACCTTCGTAAGCAGTCTATAAACAGCTCTCATTATTTCTGAACACGTGTTAACTGTACATCCAACAATATGCTATCTCCCAAAGTGTACTTATTGATGATAGAACAACAAGGTAGCCTACCATGGACATCTCCATCCATTTGGACCCCTGTGCTTAGTGTTAGTCATGAAAAAAAATATAAACAGCACAGTTTCTGGTGCTAATAACAAAATACTGCTGGCATATTTAATAAGAATCTGTGTTTTAAAACCCTCCTGCACTGAGCCTTAACCAACAATTTAGAACTACAGGATTAAAGAACAGTAGTAGCTAAGGGTCATAGAATCTAGCACCAGGGCCTGTAAGTTAATTTAATAGAAAATATTTGATGATGAATTCAAGAACCCCAACAAGATGGTTGCCAAAATTAGGCCTAATAGATATAATAATGGTACCAGGAGCTGCCAAAACATAGAAGCTTCTGGGTAGGAAAGGTGCCCTTTGCCACTAATTTGAGCTATCTTTCACTTTTAAAAGAGAGAACATTTACATACCTAGTTTTCGTTTCTGCAAGCCCTACAACTGGTATGAGAGAAGGGCAGTCAAGATGGGAAAAGACCTTAAGATCGTGCCATGTGAGGATTGGTTGAAGGAGTCAGGGATTTTGAACCTGGAGAATGCTCAGTGGCACCACATGGTCACTGTCTTCAAGCATCTGAAGGGCTATCACATCGAAGAGAGATGAGACAGATGGTAGAAGTCGCAAAGAAGCAAATTTAGATTTGATGATGTCAGGAAAAAACTCCCTCGCAGTTGAAGCTTTCAAAAAAATAGGACAGACTGCCTCAGGAGGTGGTGGCCTCCCACTTTGAGGTCTTTCAGCAAAGACTGGGTGACCATTTGAAGAGTGAGTTGGAAAAGGGAATCTTTTTGGAATACAGGTTGTATTAGATGACCACTGAGATCCTTCGCATCTCTGAAATTCTGTGGTTCTGTGACCACCCTTTACCTTGGCTTTTCAGCTTGTGGGTGGAAACCATCCGTGTCCCCACATGGCTCTATGAAAAGTTTTGCCCTCTTTTACCTTGCAGCTAAAATTTGTAGGCTGTCTTTTACAAGCAACTACGAGTTCAGGCCTAAAAACAGCTACAACCCTTGGCTAGTACCCAACCCTCTGGGCCCAGAGAAAACAGGTTCAATCTTGGATAGTTTCCCCTGCAATTATCTCTAATTTTGTCCCCATTGGATATGCATCTGAGAAATCTCAAAATCTAACTTGTACATATCTCCTGTCAAGGTCTTCACAGATGCAGGGGAAAGAATCTCCAGTTCCCATGTATTTAAAGTACCAAGTCACATCAGATACGGTATAACCTTTAGTGCACTCAACAGTAAATGAAGAAAAGTTACAAAGGATGTACAGTCATCCATAATGGGCTGATATAATTCTCCCTTCCTCCTTCAGTAAGACTGACATTTTTCCCTAGAAATCTGTTAAATCCTTTGCATTCACAGCATCTCTCTCATGTTATATTCCCTCAGAAGGGAAATGAACCTAAGGTTACAAAAAAAAAAAGTCATCCCCCCAACGTTCTGGTGAGTCTCATTTTCTTTTTCTTTTTTTGGAGGCCATAGGGATTAAGTGACTTGCCCAGGGTCACACAGCTAGTAAGTGTCTGAAGCCAAATTTGAACTCAAGTCCTGACTCCATGGCCAGTGCTCTATCCACTGTGCCATCTAGCTACCCCCTACTGAGTCTCATTTTTACTGGGAAGAACACAGAACACTTCCCTTATGGGATTATCTTAATTCTTGTACTCTCTCCAAAAAATGTGACAAAGGGAGGCAACCTTTACACCTGCACTGTCCAAAAAAACTCATAATAGCATCAGAGGGCTCAGTTTAGGTGTTTTGCACCCCTATATCATAGCTCAGTCTCTTGTGGTCCCTCCACATTCATGACCATATGTGTGACCTTTTTCTTCCCACCCACCCCCCAAGAGGCTTGAGTTGCCTAGGAATTGCTCCTTTCCCTAGAAAGTTGGGGTTCAGGAACTCCCACATCAGCCATGTGATTCCACTTTCCACTCCTCCTGTCTCTCAGACTAAGAAGGTCTATCAGTCACTGTCTCTCCACAGCTAGGACTAAAAATTTGGGGTCAATTCTTCTAGGACCATGTGATTGAAAGACCTTCACAACTGTCTTTCTGCCTGCCACCTTTCAGTTTATGTGAGTGAGAATATGAACAATGGCAGTGAATCTCTTCCCCAATATGTCATTAGTGGTTCCCTGGGGAGAGGCCATTTGCATGTACAGGCTTCCCCACCCCTAACTCCTCCCAGAAGCCAGGAAAGCTCTTAGCCCTGCTACTCTTTGATCTGTGCTGCACTCTCTCAGTATCTCTCCAAAAAGGGAAAAGACTAACTCTGCAAGGGACTCTTTTTGTTAGCTCAACACAAAAAAATCCTCTCCCACAACAATCTGAACCAGTCAATTCATCCCTAATCAATCTGCAATAGCCCAAGATAATTGATTGCTTTATCTCCATCAGTGAGACTTAAGGAGGTATCTTTGCCCTCAATAAGATGTTTCTGGACATAGCCCAATAGATACCCCCCCATGCTCTTAACGAGTTTATCAATGGGCATGTCCATACCCTCCACAGGAAGATACAATCAAAGCCTCAATCAGAGGCTCACCATCCTGTTAGCTCATCAAGTTGATCAGAGCACTTTCCTGATCAGCCTCCTGCATAGCTATATACCACACTTCTGAAATCAATTTCAAATGGTCATTCTCTCTGGCCCCTTGCATTTTTTTTAGAAGATCTATCTCTACACATAAGTGTAAAGGAGCAAAGTTGGCAGTGCACATCCCACATGCTTCTTTGCCTTGAACTTTCCAAATGTGCTCATGTTACAGCCCCATAATGCCTAAAGACCCCAAACTTCAATTTGTGTATCCCACCATTGTCCCATGCCAAGCCCCAATCCATCTAATATTGTCATCATGATGGGTTTCCACGCTCATTCAAAATTATCTGGTGTGTGTGTGTGTGTGTGTGTGTGTGTGTGTGTGTGTAATCACACTGGGACCAATATCATTGTATTTCAGTTCAATTTAATAAGTACTGATTAGATATCTCCTTGACACGTGGCACAATGCTAAGCACTGATGATACAAAAAAAAAAGTCCCTCCCTTTAAGGAGTTTACATTCTACTGTATGGATAGAACATATACACAGATAATAATCTTTCTAAAACACAATTCACATTTCCATCCCTTGCTCCTGATGGCTCCCTCTTTTTTTCTAGGACAACATACAAACACCCAACATGTCATTTAACGCTTTTCACAATCTGATCCCAGCCTACCTTTTCACATTTATTACATATTTCCTCACTTTACACACTTTATCTTAGGCAAACTGGACTTCTTGCTTTTCTCCAAACTTGTCATTCCGATTCGTACTCCATGCCTATAACATACTTCCTCCTGTCCTCCACCTCATAGAATTCCCAGCTTCCTTCAGGGTTTTGCTTTTGTGCCACCTCACATGGGAAGACTTTCCTGATCCTCCTAGATTTTAGTGCTCTTTTTCACCTCAAATAATCACATAGAGAATATATAGATATAGACAGATAGATATAGATAGATAGATATATAATTCATGGGTGCACATACATATTCACATGTATTATATAGATATATAGATAGACCATATGTACACAAATATATGAGTATTTGTAGTCTACATTCTACTGTGAGGTTACAAGATGTACACAGAATACACATACAAACTTACACACATATATACATATATTACATATTATACATTATACATATACATATATTCAATTTGCATGTTATATCCTCACAGTAGAATGTTAGCTACTTGAAGATAGGAACTAGTTTTCATTTCATTTCTAGATCCCAGCAGAGGTTTAATAAGTTCTTGCTGGACAGGCCATACTACCATATTACATTATTGATTCATATTGAACTTGTCCACTAAAATCCCAAGATCTTTTTTCATATGAACTGTGTTCTTCTAGCCATGTCTCCATATCTCTATCCTTACCTAAGTCAAAAAACATTTATTAAATGCCAAATATTTATAAGTCACTGTGAAATTGTCTGAATAGTCTAAGAAGGAAACCTAAGTCCCCCTTTCCCTATCTTCCTTAAACTTAGAGTAATGCCTAAATTAGTATAATATATCTCTACTTCACCGTACCATAGGACCCATAGAAACTATTTTCCCAGTTACATGTCCCAAAATGTAATAAATGAAATTAAATAGATGAATATTTACTCAAATATAATATACCCAAATTATCATAATAAGAAATATGGAATTCAAATAAACAAATCTCAGAAAAATAATTTTAACAAGCCATAAAGATTTCTCAAAGGGAAAAAATACCAAGACCAGATGAATTTAGAAAGAATTCTATAAAACATTCAAAGAAAAATTAATCCCAATATTATATAAATTTTTCACAAGAATAGGAAAAGGAAGGATTCTACCAAATTCTTTTTATGAAACTAATATGGTCTTGATACCAAAACTAGGGTGTGCCGGCCGTGCCGTGCACTCTCCTCCTATAAGGAGCAGGCTGCCAGAGTCATACTACTTACCAATCTTCGGAGCCTACCCAGATAAACACACAGAGACAAGCCCACCAGGAGGTGCCAACACCCGAGCTTTATTCAGAGACCATCACAGCAAGGCCAAGCAGGAAGGCCATAGCAAGAGAGCAGGAGCAAAGAGAGCGAGCTCTGACCACAACCGTTCCTTAAGTACCTACTTAGCCCCTCCTCCTCAGCCCGCCTACTAGTCATTGATTGTAGGATCAGATACAGGAAGGGGATGTCTGGGTTTAGCGCACCAAGGGAGAGGAAGTGAGGCAGGAGGCTAGGACCGGATACAGGAAGGAGGCGTCTGGGATTAGTGCATAGACAAAGGGAGAGTACGTGACCCAGGAAGTCAGGCCCAGATACCGGCAGGAGGCGTATGGGGTCAGTGCTACACAAAGGGAAGGTATGTGACCCAGGAAGTCAGGAAGGACACAGGAAGGAGGCGTCTGGGGTTGACGTTGCATTTAGGGAGGGGACTAAGCAAAGGGAACTCGTCCTCTGCCTTCCCACTCCCACATGGCACAGCCCCCTGCCTCAGGAGCACGTGCTCCGGCTACTTCCTTGTATTCTGTTCCTTCCCCAGCTTATCACAGCTCCACATAGCACTGCCCACTGCCTCAGGAGCGTGAGCTCCGGTTACTTCTCCATATCCAGCGCATCCCAGTTCACCACAACTCCGCCTAGCACAGCCCCTGCCTCGGGAGCGTGAGCTCCGGTTACTTCCTAATACCCAGTTCCTACCCCATCTTGCCACAACCCTCACTTGGCAGTAGTCAACATCAGACAGTCCCTCACACTAGGGAAAGAGACGAAATTAATATAGACTAATATCCCTAATGCATATTGATGCAAAAATATTGAATAAAATATTAGCAAAGAAGCTAGAGCAACATGTTAAAATTATTATACATTATGACCAAGTTCAATTTATACCAGGAATATGTTATGGTTCAATATTAGTAAAACTATAAATATAATAAACCAAATTAGAAACACAAATAATAAAAGAACAAGTAATTATCAAGAGATGTAAAAAAAATTTATTTACACAAGATAATTTTATATAATATTTATTTCTATTTTTATAAAAACATTAAAACCATAGGGATAAATGGACTTTCAATTATTTAATAAATAATGTTGATTAAAAACTAAAAGTCACTTTATTGTATATGTAATAGAAAAACACTAGAAGCCTTTCCATAAGATCAGGAGGAAAACAACATGAACATTATCACCAATCTTATTTAAGATAATGCTAGAAATGCTAGCTCACATGATAAGACAAAAAACAATAAGTAATAAACATATGCAAAGAGGAAACAAAATAATCAATTTTGGAAGATAATATAATGATCTACTTAGACAACCTGAGAGATTCAGCTAAAAATTAATTGAAACAACTGGCAACTTCAGCAAAGGAGCAAGATACAAAATAAATCCGCCTAAATTATCTCCCTTTCTATATATCACCAATAAAATCCAGCAGGAAGATATAGAAAGAGAAATTCCATTCAAAATAATTTAAAAATATATGAAGTATCAGAGCATTAATCTACCAAGACCTACTCAGGAATTATATGAATACAATTATTTAAAAAATAAATATAGATTAAAATATGAGACATATTGATTATTCTTGATTGGGCCATGCCAACATAATAAAAATCCTAATAATACATAATTTGATTTATTTATTCAGTGTGATACCAATCAAATTACAAAAAAAAAAACTAGAAAAAGATGAACATGATTCAACAGGAGAAAATGTCAAATTCTCAAGAGAAATATTTTTTTAAGTGTGATGAAGGCAGAGTAGGACCAAATCTTAATCATCAAAACTATTGGTACTGATTAAATGATAAAAAAAAAAAGTTGATCAGCTTGGTAAGATCCAGAAACCAGCAAACATAGTAGCATTATGTTTGATAAACCCAAGGACACCAACTACTAAGATAAGAACTCAGTATTTGATTTAAAAAAAAAAATTGAAAAAATTGGAAAGCAGTCTGACAAAAATTAGGCTTATGCCAATATCTAACACCATATTCCACAATAAGGTCTAATGTAGATACGTGACCTACCTACAAAAAAAATTGCATCATAAACAAATTGGCACATAGGTGGATTAGAATTTAAGAATATTTTGAAGGATCAAGGGCATCAACTGGTGCAATATATTTTTAGATCTATGCCTCAAAAGATCAAGCTGTGTCAATTGATGCAGCATATGTTTTTTAATCTACAAGGCAAAGAAAATAGCAATGGGATGAAATTTTTTATTTCACTGCAAAATTATTTTAAAAATCGCATCAACTAGCATTCCTAGTGCTTCTAATGTTTAAAACAATCATGAAAGGAGATACCTTTTACAACCATGGATACAAGATGAATTTTTGACTAAAGAAGAGACAGAAAAGATCAAAAGAGAGAAAATAAACAATTTTGGTTACAACAAATAGAATGGTTTTTAGTACAAAAAAGTCAATATAGGTATTAGACAGAAAACCCTTTACTAAGAAAAAGAAAATCTTTGCACTTTTTGTCTTATAAAGGGCTGATATATACAGCATAGAGAACTGATTCAAATATAAAAGAATAAGTCATTCACCAATAAATAAGTGGTCAAAGGATATGAATAGGTAGTTCTCAAAAGAAAAGTAAGCTATCAACAACCATAAAGAAATGCTCCAAATCACCAATAACAAAAGAAGTGCAAATTAAAATAAATCTGAGATTCTAACATGCACCCATAAGATTGGCAAAGATGACAAAAATGGAAAATCTCAATTGTTGAGAAGACTTCAGTAAAACAGGCACAAGTTTTTTTTTTTTTTTACTTTCTCCTTCACCTTCAACTTCTCCTCAATTCCTCCCATAACCATTCCATTCTCGTTTCACATAAACTTGGGTTTAGAATGAAGGTACTTTCAATGATTATAATTATCTCCTCTAACCTGAACTTTCACTTAGTCTGAATCTCAAAACTTCTAGAAAGAGAATCAGTTCTAGTTATCCAGGGACAACTAAATAATAGACCAGATAATAACCATGTGTTGAAACAATAAACTATGTAACCAGGGAAGAATAAAAAACAAAGCAATATAGTCATATTGCAAACATATCACATCACCCAGTACTGTTAACATTGTAATTTTTGTCTTTCCCTCCACAAGAATAATTGGGAAATAATCTCTTAAAGTCATGCTCAAAAAAGAAAAAAAAGGGAAATTGTTTTATTTTTGGCATAACCAGACCAAGTTTGGCTAATGTTACCCATACAAGTCAAGGTTCTCCACTCAGCATATCACCTGGTGTGAATATCTTTTCTTTATCTACTGGATCTCAAGAACATTCCAGGACACTCAAGTGCTTGTACTATGGCTACAGACTAGGACAATTATCACTGAAAAAGCCCACACCTTCATCTCTTCTCTTCAGTATGCTCCATTTTCCTCCTGATCCAATCACATTATGTCCAAGGATACATTTTCACAGCAATTATAGTCCTGGAAATTTCTGTCAGACATGTCCTTGAGGGCCAGTGCCTCATAGGAAATGTAGTCCTGCCCTACCTTATGATCATGATCTATACTCCTGACCCCACTGTCCCGCACAGAAAATAAGAAATTAAACAAAAGGTGGAATAGTTCCTGGATCTGTATTTTATGCTTTAATGCTTCGAAAGTTCTCTGATTTCAGTAACATCAGTATTACCTCCACAAACGTAAATCTTAACGCTCCAGATATCTTGGTTTCATGAGTTTCTGTAGCCTACATTTTGTTGATGAATCTCCCCAAATACAAGTAGAGTGATCTGCAGAAGGTAGAGCACAGTTACTTCTTCCTTGGGCCTGTACTCTCAGCTTTTCTAGTACCTTCCAATGTTTTCACTGCCTTTAAAAACTTGGAGTCATTTCCAAACAATAATGAGGCATCAGATAGTGCTTTACTAAAGAAGTGATTCTATGGCAAATTATGAATTAGCCAAATAACAGCATATATAGATTTAACATTCAAGCAAAAATGTACAGACATGCCCGCTAGCATTTACAACACTGATGAAAGTAAACATTCAACAGTTAATATAATGGTCTGTGTGAGGATAATCAAGTCCATTCTTTTGTCAGTGGTTACCTGTCAAATTTCCACTGCTGCCTTTTTAAAAAATTGCATTTGAAAGGCATTGTAGGTCAACCAGATGTGCTGAACACGTGAAATAAAAGGCATAAGAAATACAAATCATTAACATTTCAAAGGCATTAACAACCAATTTGCAATAAATAGTTTGGTAAAGAAATAAAGTTTGTGTAATTAAAGTTTCAGTGTTCCTAAATATAGCATAATAAGTCTCAATAGAAAAGTACATCTGTCTTCGTAATTAAATTCATTTTTATAAAAGAAGATAATGGAGAATTTTTTTTTTTACCCACTGAGCCATTTTGTATGTGTCTTGTTACTTCCATTACAATGCACCCATCCCTGAGTGTGTGGCCTTGGCATTGCACTCGAGGTTCTCTTGCATTTCTCTGAAAGCACAATTAAATTTGGAAATGTTTACAAATGAAGCATTTTCCAGTTATCATTATCTGTATATACTGTGCAAGGAGGTCTACTTTATTAAAGTGGGATGTAATGAGTACACAAAATCTAATCTTCCATCCAGTGGTACTCAGAGGACATAGAATTAATAACTCCCTGGGGATTTTGTAATGGCCTTGAGTAATGCTCACTGAGTAGAGATCAGAACATCATTAAAAAAATAAATGGGTGTTGCAGGTGAAGGGTCTACCAAGGTCAGGATCAAATGACAGTGGCAAAACCCTGGCTTCACCCAGAAAACCTCCATTGACAAGTAAACCTGGGAGGGAAATATATAACTGCTTATCACATTGGCTATATACATACACATACACATACACACAACTTTGAAAAGTCACCACTTAGATTCAATTAAATATCCTTTTCATTTGAAAACAGCTTATCAAATTTGCTCATGTAATTGGTTACTAATCACTGGTTTCCAAAATAATTTGTTGCTTAAGCTCAGCTAATTTTCTTTCCCAACTAGTCTGTATATGTAAACACAACTGATGCTTGTCTTATTTAGGGCAAGGATCTTGACTATACTGTATTCACATTTTCTCAAATTTCATCATACTTTGAATTGTTGATAAGATCTAATTAGTAAAATGCAATATTGGAAGGGGAAATCCTATTAAGAAGAAGTGAAAAATGCGTAAAATATTTAGGAGTCAATTTACTCAAGCATACTCAATCCTTAAGTAGATTCAATTACAAAATGTTCCTTATAGAAATTTTTTTTAAAAAGCAACTTAAATAGTTGAAAAAATTTGTAGTACTCATGGATGGACCATGCTATTCTAATGAAAATTATAATACTTTCAAGTTAATTTACATATTTAATGATATCCTAATCAAGCTACCAAAGGGATACATTACAGAAATTGATAAGATAATAACAAAATTAATTTGGAGGAACAAAAGATTTAGAATATCAGGAAAAATAATGAGAGGGGAAAAGACAGGAATTAAGAAGGAACAACACTTCCAAAGTTTAAAATTTAATACAAATCAGCTTTCACCAAAATCATTTGATATGTTCGACAGTGAGATAGCACAGTGGATAGAAGGCTGGGCCTGGAGTCAGGAAGACCTCAGTTCAAATATGGCCCTATACCTACTATAGCTGTGTGATCCTAGACAAGTTCCTTAATGCTGTTTCCCTCAGTTTTTTGTAAAATGAGGGTAATAATAGAACCTAACTCGCAGGATTGTTGTAAGGATCAAATGAGATAATATTTGTTTAAAAAAAAAGGCACTTCACACAGTGCCTGGTACATAGAGATTCTATATAAATATTAGCTAATATTATTATTAGTCAAATATAGAAATCAATGGAAGAGAACAGACAAATAAGACTCTGAAATAATGGAATTCAATAACCCAGTATTTGATAAACTAAAACATAAATTACTTAGAACTGCTGACAAAACTAGAAAGGAGTTTGGCAGAAATTAGGCTTAGATAAACATCTTATACTATATTCCACAATATATTGAAAATGGATATATGGACTGAATATTAAATATGAGAGACAGAAAGATCTTATACATTTAACAGTTAGGGGTAGGAAATTAATTCTTAAGCAAATGAGGGATAGAGGCAATTATAAAAGATAAAATAGATCATTTTGATTACATGAATCTAAAATAATTTTGCACAAAAAAATTAATGCATCTTGAATAAGAAAGGAAGTTATTAACTGGGGGAAAATTCTTTGTATCAGATTTCTCTAATAAGGATTTGGTATACAAGATATATAGACAACTAACAGAAATATATTTAATTTCAAAAATCACTCCCCAATAAAAATAAGTAGTCAAAGGATATGATCAAACAGTTCTCAAAAAAACAACATACCATTAAGAGCTACATGAAAGAATGCTCCAGATCACTAATAATAATAGAAATACAATCAAAACAACCCTGTGTTTTGACTTTATGTCCAGAAAATCAACAAAGATGACAAAAGATGAATCTAGTCAGTTTGCGAGGGCCTGTGGGAAAATATACACAATAATGCATTGTATAACAATGCAATGCTCTAAAACTATTTTAAAGCAATTTGAAATTTGCAAATAAAGTAATGTCCATACCCTTTGACCTAGAGATTCTACTGCTAGGCATATACCTCAAGGAAGTCTTTACAAAAACAAGCTTTGCCTAAAGAAGAGATATGAGAAAACACCTCCTCCTGATGGTTTGCAGAGTTGTGAGTTTTGCAGGTATGAAATATTACATATAATGTCATGTTTTTTTTTCAATGTACTGATCAATTTTGCTGAATTATTTTTCTTTTCTTCCTCATTTTCTTTTTTCTTTTTCTTAATCCTTTGTCATAAGAGATGGCTTATTGCCAGTGGGAAGGAAGAAGGACACTGGGTATAATATAGGTTGCTATAAAAAATAACACATAACAATAAAAACCTATTTTTAAAATAAAAGATCCACCATGCTTTGTGATGCATGCCTATAATCCCAGCTTTTTACCAGTCTGAGCTGCAGTGAACTATGAACCGAAGATTAAGTGTCACACCTAAGTGTGGCATCAATATGCTGAGGCCCCAGAGCCAGGTTGCTTAATGATGAAATGGCCCAGGTGAGATATAGAGCATGTCAGAGCTCCTGCCTTGATCAGGTGTGAGATGAGGTTCATGAGTAGGCCCTGCTCTTCCACAGCATGGGCAAAATGTGGCTACCAAGCATCAATAAAAAGGAAAAAAATCTAACTGGTAAGGGTCATGGGTTAAGCAGCAAACTTTTGAACACCTCAAGTTATAGGATCATTGATTTCAACTGAGAGGGGCCTCAAAGGTTATCTAATCCAACACCCTTATTTTACAATGGAGGAAATTGAGGCCGAGGGAAGTCATTTGACTTGGCCAAGGACAGACAAGCAATAAGCAGCAGAGATGAAATTTAATCCAGGGCCCTCTGACTCCAAAATCAATGATCTCTACCATACTGCTTTCCTAACTCTAGGAAGCAAATGGAGATAGAGTTTATGGTCTCTGGGTGCCTACGTTCAAGACATAGTTCTGATCCTTGCCTGCCACTATAAGCCGCTAGTGGGAAAGGACCTATTTAGGTAAGACAGGTAGACAGCATCACCCTCTGCACAAAACATCATGTTTCAAAATAGTACATTAGAAGGAATAGAACTGGAAATTTTGGAAAGGCAATCTATCTAGACCAGCCCCCTCATTTAATCAATGAGGAAACTGAGGCCCAGAAAGTTGAAGCAGCTTACCTCCTTGATTCCCTGAATTGGTTCAGTCTATCAAGCTCAGATTTTAATTGTCATTTGGCTCTAATTAAAATTGTCCCTCATGTGAGCAGATGAAAAAGAAGACCAAACATCCAACTAATTGCTATATTCATAAGGGCAATTACAGTGCCATGATTCATCTCTGTTTAAATGCATGCAGGAGTAAAACTGGACTGCTCAGTCATTGATGAGACTTACAGAAGCCTACTTTATAAGAAATGGAGTCTCAATTCTGCCTGTTTCATCAGTTATTTGCATTTCAATGGACTCAGTCTGTAAAAGTGCAGGCCAACATATTGAGCTATTCAAAGCAGAAGTGGGAAATTCAGATGCTCAGGGACTTAAGATAAAAATAACGAACTTCGGATGTATATGTAATACCTCTTCAAGTTTGGATTAGGAGAAATACTCAATTTTATTTGCTATGAGAACAGACACTGGTGATGTACTGCAGCCTGCTCAAAAAATACCAGGCATCACTCTGTTACCCTTTTGGGTGAGGCACCATTTTGACTCTTTGGAGATTGTGTTTTTCCATAATTCACAGCAATATAGAATCATCAGGAGAATATCCATGAAAAAATAACGTGTGGTGTTGTGGTTGTGGTTGTTGTTGTTGTTGTTGTTTGCTTTCACTCTCCTTAGATTATATTGTATTAAGTTAACTGTGTAAATATTGTATTCCCCAGTAGAATGTAAGCTCCATGAGTGGGAGAAACTTTTTCATTTTGTCTTTGTATTCCCAATGCCTTGGAATAGATCCTTATGTATAGTAAATATTTGTTGTGTGTATATATGTGTGTGTACATATATATAATTTTTGTATATATGTATGTATAAATGTAAGTATGTGTGTACACGTATGTAATACATAAATGTTTCATATTTAACTAAAAGAAATTAGCAAAATATCATTGAGTAACAGAAAATGATGGAAATTAATGGTGTGATTAAGGCTGTGTTTATACAGATAATTTCAAGGGGCTAGTCAGAGGAATTCCTTGATCAATCTGATCAGGGTAGTAAACCTGTGTTTGGCACTTTGTTTCTTCCTATGGAAGATGAGTGAATGAGAGGAGAGTAAGTGGAGGGTGAAATACAGGTGGCTTGTTCAAGGAGTTTTGCTGAGAAAGAGAGAGACATAGGACTAACTATCAGGGATGGTCAGATCAGATCTGATGAGAGTGTTTTTTTAAAGATGTACAAAGTAAATACAAAGTAATTTGGGGAAAAGAGGCACAAGCATCTGGAGAAATCAGGAAGAGTCTCATAGGAAGGAAGTGCCACTTGAACTGATCTTTAAAGGAAGCTGGGGAGTCTAATGTAACATGGGGACTGACTAATGAGGTCCCAGGCCTAGCACATGCATGACGCCCAGCCTACTCCCAGCTCACATAGTGATTTAGAAACCCTACTTCCAGAAATCCATGAAGATGTGTCATGGAGAAACCTTTAAGTCTGAAACCATCTCCTTAGGAACCAAGGTTTTAAAGGGAAAGTATGCTAGAGTACCAGGGAACATTGTTGCTCTTTGGTTTTTGCTAAATTTTTTTTCAACAAATATCCCCTTGTAAAGGCTAATTGATGTTAGTTGGTCAATAAATATTCAAGAGAAATCAATTGATTAAATGGATAATGGAGTGTTAATAACTGACATCAATGATATTAAGGAGATATTAACTGCCACTAGGTGATCAATATTAAGGAGAATACACTCAAATGGAGGATCCAGCCAGTAGCATTAGATAAAACCTCCCCTTTAGAGAGAAATGTAGCAAGCCATGCTCTGGGGAACTGACCTGATACTGAGTATGACTTTGGATAAGGATTCCCAGAGTTTATATCACTACACTAAGATGCAAAGGTAAGGAGATAGTGTATTCCAATAAAGGGGAAGACATGTTCCAAAGATATAGAAATGGAAGGTGGAATGTCAAATATGAGAGAAAGCAAGTGGGCCAATGTGGCTGGACAATAGCATGTGAGTTTCCTGCCTTTTAACTGGGCGGTGGTAGACTAGAGGTGCTGGATGAGGGGTACATTTTCAGATATAGTCAATATGTTGATTTGTTTTGATTGACTATATTCATATGTTACAAAAGAAGGTTGGGAGTTGGGCTGGAATCAGTAGAAAGTAACAATTGATGTAAGGAAAAGACAATCAATAAAACAGGCAATAGGGAAGGGAAGAGGGAAATGAGAAGACTAGAATCAGATTGTGAAAAGCTTTAAACACTAAAAAAAAAGGTTGGTATTCTGTTCTAGAGCTGGTAGGGAACCTTTTGTGCAAGGGAATATTGTGAGGCCTGTGCTACAGCTTTAGAAAAAAGATCAGATCCCTCAAGAGCAATCCTTAAGTAACTGAGTAAGCTTGAAAAATTCAGTTAAATGAAAAAGCAGCAACTATGGCTAGATTAAAAATGCTTACTTGAATATCCATAGTACAACATTCATTAATCACAATGGATGGTACCATTCGCTCCTTTGTCATTGATCTATGTATATCAGCAAACAGACAATTTTATACAAACCAAATGAAAAGGAAATGTTTATTAAAATAAGAGCACAAATCTCCAATGTCTAGCATAAACTAAAAGATTCAATAACTTTGTAAACAATAGTTTAAATAGATTTCTAGATCTCCAAATTACAGTAATTTTAGCTGTCCATATACCTAGTCCATCAGACCAGTTCAAATATGGACGCCATCTTTATCTCACTCCCTTTTGCCTGTCCTTATAGATTCAGCCATAGAAACAACAGAATGAGACCCCATGGATCTGAAAGAAAGAATAACACTCTTAACTAGAGCTAATACTGAATGGTGGAAAGTACAGGAACACTAATCCATATTCCCACAGAAATGCTCTGGTTTCAATTTTCCTTTTGAAAAATGTAGCACCTCTAGAAGGCTGGTCATACTCCAGGAGGAATTAGGCTTGAAAGTTAAATGAACATCAAAAGCCAAAATGAAAAAACCAGACCTTAGACTGTGAAGGGCATTCAGTAGAGAAAATGGATTTAACTCTGCTTTCTTAGCATGTTCTAACTCCTCTTTGAAAGTTTCTAACACTTCCTCAGTTACTGAAAATTTTCCTGTCTATGACATCTTTGATCAGAAAATCATAAAATAACAAAAGATTCTACCTAGGTAGGATGGGGCAGGGGGAGTTTGAAAGTGAGTTAAAATAACTTGCTTTTTGTTCCTATACTTAGACCTGCTGTAATTAATGCCTCTCAAATCATCTCCAAGAAACTTGCTCCAACCACATATTAGCATTGCTCATAAAATCGAGATCCAGGCAATATATGAGTCACTCTGAGGTCAAAGTCCCAGAAGGGAATGAGAGAGTGGTCAGTTTCCCACATTATGCTGCTTCTTTAACCATTTGCCAGCTAATTGCCCACACCCCCATTCACTTGCTCCCTATCTAGGGAGCAGAAAACTAGAGTTTTATTAAATTAACACTGCAATAGAGATTTTAATAGTTCCACAACTTGTCTACTAAATCACTAAAGTGTCCCTCCAAAAAATGACTATGGAGCATCTAGCTAGAACCTGAATCTGATAGTTTTTCCCTAAGTAAATTACATTTTAAGAAACTGCATCCTATTGGTCATAGCACAGGTAGGAGCCCTAAGGCTTTTCACCTTGTGAAGTCTTCCAAACTTCTCTGATGTTGGCATCAGCATCTGCTACTCTGGGTCTGCTACTCCTGAAATAAAATTAATTTGGTGCCAATGTTGCTGATAACATTTTTAAGTTACTATTGAAGCTAACAGAGAAAATCAGCTTTTGTAGAACACAGGATGCTTGAAATGTTGGAAGAACCCTAGGAGTTAGGAGACCTAGGTTCTAGATCCAGCTCCAACTGTTATTGTTGTTGTTGCTGTAGTCAGAGTATACCTTGGATGTGTCAGTGATCTCTCTAAATTTCAGTTTCCTCATATAAAATGAAAGGGCTGGATCAGATGCCATCATCAAAAATTATACAACAATATGCTTGACCTGTATCTTCCTCTAAGAGAAGAACCTAGGTTTCTGAAATCACCTCAGCAGTCTTCCTCTCTGGGCACACAAACACTATTTTGGAATCACTCAGGACTCTCATTTCATTCTCTGAATTGCTTTTGATTCATTTCAATTCAGCAGATGTCATGTTCTCATTAAGCAACTTTGTATGGACAACTTAAAAGCTTAGGACAGCAACCAGTGCTCTCCCCTCATTCATAAGGCAATTTTTAGTTTTATCTTTTGTTTTTTAATGGAACCCTTTATTAGAAACTTGACACTTGTTGTTGTTATCGCTGGTCAGTTATTCAGTTGTGTCTGACTCTTCATGACGCCATATGTCAAAGATACTGGAGTGGTTTCCTTCTCCAGTGAATTAAGGCAACCGGAGATTAAGTGACTTGCCCAGAATCACACAGCTAGTGAGTGTCTGAGGCCCGATTTGAACTCAGGTCTTCCTGACTCCAGACCCAGTGCTCTTTCTCCTGAGACACCTAGCTGCCTCTAAAATATCAATACAAACAACTTTTTTTATTGGACCTATGATTAGATTGATTTGGGGAACCCCTACTGAGGAAACCCTTTCTAACAAAACAGATCATCACCTGCTTCAAGGCTTGGCACAGTCCCTGGAACATAGTAGGCACTTAACAATGTTTATTGACTGATGGACTATTCTGAAATATATTCTTGGAGAGTTGAAAAGCAACTGTACTTGATTAGTAAATTAATTTAATTATAATACATAATATATGTATTTTTTCAGTCTTCCCCCCACTTTTAAGTACTCATCAAGACTCTTTATCCATTCATTTTCATTCTTTTGGCTTCTTATGATGTTAGCGTATAGTCCGTTTTTCTACTTCTGCTTTTTTTTTCTTTGCCTCCCCTGTGCCCTCTGGAATTCCAGATTAGTAATTAGCAAGCTTCCTTTTATCTTATACCACTTTCTCTCTTGCTCCTACCCTTTTCTGATATTCAGTGAGACCCAGCCCCAGGAGTGTGTCTGACAGTTATAGATAAATGTTGACATTTATAGATAAGCTATCATTATCTTCAGATCAGAGGTATGCTGGAGCCAGCTCACACCTGCTCTGAGAACCAATTATTAAATTTTCATTGTAAGCATCGGTACCTCAGAAAGCACCAAATGCTACAAATCAGGGCTTGATTTACTATTCTGTTCATTGTCTAGACTAAAAAATGCAAGAGAAAATGTTCATAATGTATATTAAACTTAAAAAGTGTGTCACAGATACATTATTTGGGGAGCAATCTGATTGTGAAACATGTACCAGCATGCCCTTGCCCCCCTTCCTCTGGATAACACTCAATATGTTCAAGCTGGGCCTGATTCTGGGTGTCCTAGTGCTTTAGTTCAAAATTAGGCACTTGTAGACCACCTGACACAACAAAAACAGGCTTATTTAACCATATCATGGAAAGAATACTTATCAAGGACACAGCATGGATTTAATTGAGCCTTGCTGCGCTGCCTTGTGTTGGCCATGTAGGCACCACTGGGCCAGTGTGAGGGAGAGCAATTCCTGACTTCTTATTGGCTGGCTTTTGTACTTCAGTCAGTAGGAAGCTATGTCAACAGCCCGAGTCTTGGTCTCAACAACCGATTAAGTCTCAAGCTTGGTATTAATAGTAAAGAAGAACTAAGTCATCTTTCATAATTTACACCATGTTTATCCATGACAAAAAGTTAAATGGAGGACCATAGCGACTCTCCAGCAGCCCTTGTTTTGTTTTTCTATTAAAAAAAAAAGACTGAGCACAAGAGGGGTAGGTGGTTTTCCTTGTGTCCTGCTCACCTCCCTGCTTCTGTTTCTACCCACCCCCACTCCCTAGCACATAAGGGGAAGCACTTTACCTACCTCTGCTTATCCAGAAGCCATCAGGCAAGTTTACTGACGCTTAGCCAACTAGTTTTCCACTGACAGAATTCATTTTTCAAATGTTTTTCTTGAACATTTTAGAATATGTTAAAAATATCATTTTTTAAAGTGTTCTCACTCAAGTGAGTTTCAACTCAAGGATGAGTTTTTTCCTCACTCTGCTTTTACTGTCTAAGTTAGAGGGGTGACTGTTTTGATGGTGCAGTGTGAATAGAGCACTAGAACTGGAGTCAGGAAAACCTGAGTTCAAATCCTGACTCAGACACTTAATGACTGTGTGACCCTGGGCAAGTCACATAATCTCTGTGTGCCTTAGTTTCTCTTAGCTATAAAACTGAGATAAGAATAACAGCTATTTCCCAACCTTGTTGTAAGGATAAAATAAGATAACATTTGTAAAGTGCTTTGCAAACCTTAATGTGCTATACAAATGCTAACTATTATGTGTTATTGTTTCAGAGTTTGGAATCTTGCTTTAGTGACTTTCAAATAACTCCATACAGGCAAGTCCCTATGTACAGGGATGACCCTTAATATTCCATTGGCTTGTAAACATGCCATGCCACACAGGATCAGGGATCTTTATTTTTTTTTAATTTATGGAATAAAACAAGTATTTCCATAACATAGTACAATAAAAAAGATGATCGCACGTGAAACTGCAAGTATGCACAACTGGTTATTCCTTTCAAATATATGACGAAATTATCATGTATATTTCCTTTTTTTTTCTTTTCTTTTTCTTTCCTACCCCCCACCCTGCCCTAGAGATGGCTGCTATTAGACATTTTATGTGTCATGGCCATTGTCACTGTGGTGAAACCTATGGGCTTCTTCTCAGAATAATGTTTTAAATGCATAAAATACATTGTTTTTAGAAGAAACAAATTATATTGAAATGTAGTTATCAAAATGTTAAAGAAAAAAAGTAAGTTCAATAACGCCAGGTTTTAGGTGCTACTGAGAATGTTGTAAGTACATTTTAAGTACATGTATTCTAACCAGTTCTGACTTCTCTCAAGCCACATGATCTCCCCGTGCACAGAAAATAAACTTGCGTCATTTTTACACAACAGCGTAGTTCTTCTGATCCCAGCAAATAAGAGGCAATGTGATATACTAAGTTTGAAGTCAGAGGACCTGGCTTCAATTGACTTTGGGCCAGTCACCTAACCTCTTTAGATCACTGAATGCACATTCAGAGGGTACAACCCTCAAAAGATGAGGGGCTGTTCTTGCTAAAAATATGAAGTAAAAATTCACCTCCATAGTCCCAGCTAATCTCTCCACAGCTAATTCCCTGTTACCATACTATACATTTCATTTACCACAAAGATCAGCTCTGAATGATTTTCATTGTGACATAGGCTGGTGTTCCATTTTTCCGTCCTCTTTTGGGGTCAGATTGGCCAATAACAGGACCCAGCCCAACCCTCACTTGCTCATTTTTTAGGTTTTGATGGCTCAGAGTGACTGTAAATAGCAACTGTTTCTGTTCTTGGCAGAAACCCTCACAGAATGATCCTCTTGTGAAAGCGAACTAAGCCATCTTTTGCCTCAGTTTTTACCTACCCTTTAATTACTGAATGGGCTTTGCTTCAGACAAACTGAGACCTGGGAAAGACCTTAACTTAAGAAGGTCAAGGTCTTCCACTGCATCAGGGGCCATCGTCAGTCATCCTTACCTATGTCTTGCCACTGGACTCCAATGATTCCAGAGTAGAGAGTGGGGCTGATGACTTTGCCCAATTCTGCTTCAACTTAAATCCAATTCACTTGCAAATCAAAACATCACCCTCCTGATGACATTGGTCCTCTTCAAGAACAAAAGGACAAATAATAACAAGAGACAGGTGAAAGTTGTACAGTCAAAGGAGGAGGGGTCACCAGTGACTAAGAGAGTCTAATTTCAGTAGTGGTAAGTGGATTTATTTTATGATTCACTTAATTCAAAACCCAGGTGGGATAACCTGACAATATCAGAAAACCACTTGGGTTAGGGCTACCCATAAGGGTTCAATATACTTTGTCCTTGAGGTTATAGAACTTGCAGCATAGGACATCATCCTCTTTGTGCTAGAGTAGAAAGTCCTTGCCTTAAGTAGGGGAGAGGTTGCCAAGACACTTGCTTTCCCTTTGCCTATAATCTCAGTCTCAACAGGGGCTGAAGTCTTTTTTAGTACCATGTGAGGATCCAAGGCTGAAGACTTGGACACTTAATAACAATATTGGAAGTCAGCAGCACCTAGTAACATCTCTTCTTGGCAGGGTTCCAAAGCTACCTCTCTTTAATGGACAGACCTTCATATGAACCTAATCACTAAACTGCAGTAAGTGGCATGGTTATCAGTGTCAAGAATTTTCTTTTTGTGACTGCAGAAACTTGCCAGGCTACATCTCCAGAAGGGTTGCTTCCCAGAATGATGGCTTCAGGTACTAGGCTAAAAATATTGCTATTCCAAAGGCTCTTAGGTTCAGGGTCTTGGACTGTCTCCAAGAGGGTCTACGGGATGGCTGGGGTGATGGTGGTGGTTTGGCTTGCCCAGCATATGCTTCCTCTTATCTCTTCTTCAGGATGCCTTGCTGCTTCAGCTAAGCTGGCTTGTTCACTCTGGGGACATTTTTTTGAGCATCACCCTTCTGGGGATGCTAGTTTTAGACCTCACTGACCAATGAGAACCTGGCATAAGCCTCAACCTGAATAATTCCTGTTGCTTTGTGGCTGCCCTAACAGTTCTATTATAGCTCTTCCTGTTTCTACTACAGAACCTTGCCAGCTTCCATTTTGACAATCTTAAACACATTAGCCTATAGCTAAACATAGACCAAGTCCACATACACCAAACAAACTCCCAACAACCATGGAATTACCAGAGGAATTAGAATCAACTAAGTTACTGCTCACTTACCAGAGTCACTAGTCTTGGGCTACTATACTAAGGAGAAAAGCAAGTAAAATACCCCTGGTCTATAGGTCATGGAGCTGGGCCATTTGCAGTATTTTTAGGGAGCTTATTCAGGCACCTCCCTAACAAGATTGCAGATGGTCCAGTGAGGCTGAAATTAGCTAAGTCTCAGTATGGTTTGATGATATATAGCATCATAGGAAAGGATTGTATTGCTATTATTTGGGGTTTGTAATGGGTAAAATATAAGACACTTATAGACAAGGACATGAACAGAAAGATATGCACAAATACTTCTTAATATGTTTGACAGACTTGACCTTTTTAAAAACAGTTAGATTCCATGAACCTAAATGAGGAGCCAGCAAGACAGGGCAGATCAACTCTGAAAAACCTCCTTAGGGATTTAAAAAGGTCCACTTACTTCTATTCACTTGGTGCCAAAGTATTTTGAAAAGGAGCAGTCCAGAGCCATGCTGGCTTCAATCAGGCTTTGGAATCTGAATCACAGAAGCACTTAACCAGAAAGAAAGTTCTGTATTCTGCATTTTAGCCAAAGTCTGCCAGAAATCATTCCTACTAGCGGAAGGAAACCCTGCCTGTTCAGGCCTCTAGATTAACAAATTGTTTCTAACAGAAGTTGGCTAAAATAAAGTACAGAGTTTTTCTTCTACACCATCTAGTGGTGACAACTTTGAATTATCAGCACCATGGTCACAGGGAAGCAGGTTTTAAGGAAAATACATAGCTTATACAAACCATATGAATGTGTGTGCATGTGTTTACAACATGTATTGTTTATATGATGACATGTATCTGCATTATGTGTGTGTATTTAAGTATGACTAGCGCATATATAGAATTAAGACCTTTGAAGGCAAAAACTGTTCTACTCCTATCATTATATCACCATCATCTAGCAAAGGGTCTACATAGTAGTCCCTTAACAAATACTTGCCCATTGATTGACAGATTTATTGATATGTTATTGATATTATCAGATATATATTTACATAGGTTTCTCCAAAGGTCTTAGTGCAGTTTGAGCTTTAATATCTTAAAATTTAAATAATAATAGCTATTAAAGCTTAAAACTGTACTAAGATTTTTTTGAATGCCTTCTGTATGTATGTGTGCATATATGTGTATGTGTGTGCATGTAGGTGTGTGTACATGCACCCTTTGTGCCAGGGCACCAAAATTGAGAAGGCTCTGGACAGCACCATCCCTAGGGCATTTCCCTAAGGTGGCCTCACTTGAAGTGAGCTCCCCACTCCCTCTATATTTCCCTCTACCCTCTTCCCACTGATTCCAGGCACAAACTTCCAGTTGCAGCTCTGTGTGTGTATGTATGTATAGATAGATAGATAGATAGATAGATAGATAGATAGATAGATAGATAGATATAATACATATATATGTATATGCATAGTGTTAAATGTGTATTTCCTGGAAATCCATGTCTGTCAAGACATGGCCCATTTAACCCTTGTTAATGCAGCACAGATTAGTTAATTGACATATTAGCTAATTGTCACTTAGAAAACAAAAAGAATGAAAGATTTGAGAGGCTGAGACACAGGAGCACATGGATTTGGTTGTTGGTTTCTTTTATTTTGTTTTGGAGAGCTAGAAGTGGGGATCGGGTCGGGGAGAGGGAGAGTAGCTACATAGTAATGGTCTGAGATATGACTGGGTCCCAGGGAACCAGATCATTCCTTACCAACTGAGGGCCAAGCCACAGGTTTTCAGTCCTTACCATAGTAATGAATGAAGTACTAGACCTGGAGTCAATAAAACATAGGTTCAAATCCCGTCTTTGACACTTACAGACTCTGTGACTGGACCTTTCTGAACCTCAGCTTTCTCATCTATAAAATGGGGATCATAGACTTACAGTACCTATCTAATAGGGTTGTTGTGAGGCTGAAATGAGATTCTATATGCAGAATGCCTCAAAAATCTTAGTTCAGTTTTAAGCTTTAAGAGCTTAAAACTGAATAAAGATTTTGGGGATACTTTGCATTTTGGGTTACTTTGGTTTACTTCGCAAACTTTAAAGCATTATCCAAAATTGTTTTACTACTTTCTTTGTATTCCTAGTTCCTCCCTAGCACAGTACCTGCAATGTTGTAACACTTAATAAATGTTTATTGATTGATTGATTATGAATATAATTATTCCCAGACTACCATTTCTACTTCTCCTCTTTTTTAAAATCACCTTCTTTCCTCTACAATTTGCAAAATGGAAAAAAAAAAGCTGCTTTATAATCTCTTTGAACAGCAGCCCAAAAAATGCTTTTCAAAAAGCTAACACCAAACAAAAGGGATGGCTAGTCTTCTTAGCTCTAAAAATTCATTAATTACTGCAATGTTTTAAATAGAAACACAAAATCCTGGGCTTATTATGTAATAGATACATAACAAAGCTCCTCAAAGTTACTATACCATAGATTCTCCTCTACCCTCTTAACATATATTTTCACTTTTTCTCTCTTACTCTCACTTTGTATCCCTTTTACCTCTCATCTCAATAGAAAAGAGGAAGACAGAAGAAAACTGAGTATCAAAGAGAAAAAGGGGTAGGGATGGAGATAAAAGCAGAAGAGAAGAGGAATATGATTGCCCTTTAAAGCAAAGGTAGAGGGAAGAATCATATTGTGAATTACACTGAGACTGATTAAAAGCAATAGCATGTTATGAGTGACCTTGGGCAAGTAGCCACCTCTCTAAGCCTGTTTTCTCACCTAAAAAATGGGAAGGTGGGATGAGATGATCATTAGAGACCCTTTAGTTCTAAATCCTCTGAGCTGCTATGATATTGCACACCAGAAACACATGAAGACACGCCAACCAACAATAGAGAAAAAGCTTCCTCAGCAATAATAGCTTTAAGTTTTTTTTTTTGCTTTGTTCACTTAGGTGTTTTAACTTATTGGATTCTTTAACCAATGATGTTGGTATGTTACTGCTCCTCATAATCATATTGGACGTCCTTTCTAGATGTAAGACTTGTTTCTTAAAATATCCATAAGAATGTTCTCTTAAAATAGAAGTAGGATGGAAAAGAAGGATATAGCAAGTAAGGAATATAGCAAAGATGACTCAGAGAGGAGCCCTAAAGACAAACTCTGCCTCTCTGTTCTCTGTTTAGTCATTTTTCAGTCATGTTTGACTCTTTGTGACCCCAGTTGAGATTTGATTGGCAAAGACACTGGAGTGGTTTTTGCAATTTCCTTCTCCAGCTCATTTTACAAATGAGGAAACTGAGGCAAACAAGGTTAAATGACTTGTCCCAGGTCACAAAGCTAGTGATTGTCTAAAGCCAGATTTGCACTCAAGAAGAGGAAGCATTCTATCCAGTGTGCCACCTAGCTGCCCAAACTCTTCCTACTTCACCATTTGCCTAAGCCTCACACTATGAATATTGGTTAACAATTTTTTGTCATAAGATGTAAATAAAATGGATAGAACTTCACATTCATTATTTACAACTCTATGCCATAAGTAAGACTGTACCATATTAGCATTGTTGACTCTCTTTGGGAGGTCCCAGAGGAACCAAGGGCTGAATGTAGGTCATAACATTGCTCCACCACTCTACACTAGCCATCAGTTGAGGAACACATACTGACTCATCGGTTGAGTATACATATTGACAGTCTTCAAATATAGCCAATGGTATGCTGATAAATATTTAACAATCAGGCTACCCAGAAAAAAAAAATTCAAATATATTTTAAATTTGCATTAGTAACACTTTCTTAAGTCTAGACAATCAACAAAACAATAAATCTAGCCATCATTTGTGAATGTTGAGGATTTCTAAAATGTAAGTACTCACACTGAAAATTTTAAATTGGACTTAAGCTTGTAAGTTGGTTAGAGCTGGCTCCAGCACACTTCTGATAGCATCACAATAATAAGGGTGATTAAATATTCAATCACGAATTCAATAAAAAATTTATTGTGTGTGTACTAAGATACCTACATGGTTATTTAATGTCAATATTAGAACATTAAGTTCTTTTATAGAAGCTGGTCATTTACCTGGCCTCCTGACAGGTCACCTGAATGTGGCCCTCAATCTTATGTCTTAGGCACTCCCTGTGCCTCCATAGACCAGTCTCCTGCCCAAATACATAAAGTGTAGCCCTAGCCCTGGTTTCTGCTACAGAGCAGTTAGATGGATTATAATTCTCTGCCTGAAAGTTCTGTGGACTAGAATATCTCCAAATTTTCAGTTCTAAACTTTATAACTGTTACCACCTCCCCCACCCCTCCCTAGTTCCTAGCAAAGAATTCTGGTCTCAGTAGACACTTAATGAATGTTTGTTGAATTCAGTTGAATATGTAACTCCTCTTCCTATTGTGAAGATATTCTTTGTGTTTAAATTACAAGCTTCCTTATGCTATTTAAGTTCATTTCTGCTTACTCTGTCTTCTCTAAGAGAAGAGCAGTTTACCCTCCTACGGAAAAGAAATTTGTATACTTGAAGGCTGTTATTAAATAGCCATACAGAATTCTTTCCATAAGCTAAACAATACCAATTCCGTTATTTTTTCACAATTTCTTTGATTATGCTAGACCTCTTTTGGAATCCTTTGTTTTCCACATGCTTCACAAATTTTGACCCACAAAACTATTCTCAGAGTTCTCTCTCTCTCTCTCTCTCTCTCTCTCTCTCTCTCTCTCTCTCTCTCTCTCTCTCTCTCTCTCTCTCTCTTTTGGCAAGGCAATTGGGGTCAAGTGACTTGCCCAGAGTCATACAACTAATAAGTGTCAAGGGTCTAAGGCCGGATTTAAACTCAGTTCCTCCTGATTCCAGGGCCAGTGCTCTATCCACTCATATTTCTTTAATCCCAGTGAGCATGATCAATCACAGGGTCTTCAGATCATTGATTTCAAGCAGGAAAGGACCTTAATATTCTCCTAGTTCAACCTCCCTTACCTTATCGATGAGGAAACTAAGATGCACAGAGGTTAAGTGAATATTCAAGATCCCACAGCTAATAAGTACCAGAAGAAGGATTTTAACCCAGGTCCTCCAACCCTGCCATCTTTTCCCTGTACTACACTGGATCATAGCATTCTTCACACATGCAATATTCAATTCATCTGCCCCAGGTGTCCTTTGCTGCCTTCAGAAGATTAACAAAGCATCTGTGGAATGAGTACAGATTCAAGAACCATAGTCACATCAATATTTATCTTACCATGATACCATAACTTTCCTATGTGACTGTGAGGTTTTTCCTTCACTTTAACAAGAAAAGACCAGTTTCCTAGATGCTACCTGCTTATAATAGATTGATAACTATGATTTCAAAAGAGAATTCTCCACTATCTATTGATCTGCACAGATAGATCAATCAATCCATCAATCGTGATTTAGCTATAAGTTATAATCTTGGAAGTTGAAGCTCAGAAAAGTTAAGTGACCTGTCAAGGGTCACAACAGTAAATTTCAGTGGCACTAAAATGGCTAAATGAGATGTTTCAAGTAGGTAGCAACATCATAAGAATGAAATTCATTGAAATAATAATACCACAGCATATTTATATGCTTTGCAGTTTACAAAATGCCTATGAAAATATTCTTACTTTAATTTTCACAACTCTGAATTATTTACAGATGAGGAGACTGAGGCTCAGAAAATAATAATTTGTATCAGTCCATCAACAAGCATTAATGAAATATTTATTTTATGCCAGGAACTGTACTAAGCACTGTGAATACAAAGAAAGGCAAAAATAAGATCCCTGCCCTCAAGGAGCTTACATTCTCATGCAAGACAATATGCAAATAACTATACATGCAAGATATATACAGTGCAAATAGAAGATATGATCAGTGGGAAGGCACTAACAGTGGAGGAAACTGGGGAAAAGAACCTCTTAGGGCAGGTGGAATTTGAGCTCAGACTAGAAGAAAGTCAGAAAAATCATTCTCATTTTGCTTCATGTAGTTCAGATAAAATTGGGACAAGTCACTATCCTGCTATTTTCTTTTTATATTTAATGCTCTGTAGACTATTGTACGGGTAAATAAAATGTGTAGTTGGACAAAAGTATTACGATGAAAGCTCAGCTCCTACCCAGGAAGGCAGCACAGAGGGCTCTCACAGAAGGTCCAGGATCACAGACTCAGCCCTGGAAGAGCGTCCACCTAGGCCAGCAATGTCACATTGCTTAGAGCAGATCACTGGAAGAATGACTTTAAAAAAAAAAAAAGAAAGAGAGAAAGAGCTATTTATGAGGCAAGGGATGTCTAAGACACAAACTAAAAGAGAAAAATAACTCTAAACTAAAGAAGACGGCAACCAGTATTAAAAATTGTTATCAGAAAAAAGGAAACAAGTCTTTAAGTGTCTACTATGTGCCAGGCACTGTTCTAATATTTTGCAAATATCTCCTTTGATCCTCAGTACAACCCTGGGAGCTAGGTGCTATTATTATCCCCATTTTATAGTTCAGGAAACTGAGGCATGAAGAGGTTAAGTGACTTGTCTAATAAAGTTGAGTAAGGTGAGTAAAGATCTAAGGCTAGATTTGAACTCAGATCTTCCTGACTCCCAGCCCAATACTACATGCCTGTTTCATGACCTAACTGCTAGGGAAAGCTATTAAATGAGAAACCAAGAATTTGAACCCAGGTCTTCTGACTGGAACTACACTATTATATTAACTTGCCTCCCATGATAGAATATAATTACTAATGTATATATAATAATAGTTTGTCTAAATATAGAGAATCCCTCCTTACCCAAGCAACTGAAATGCAGCTGAGATGGATGCCTGTAGTAGGACAGAGAAATTGTCAGTGTATTTTGATCCAATATCTATTGGATGCTATTGATTATGCCTGAAAAGGCAGTCTCCTTCTCTCTTCATTATAAAGGAGGTGAAGAGAAATGCTCAAAAGTGAGAAATGAGCAAACAGGCTAGCATTAATGGTTATAGCAGACTGTTTCCTGAGAATGAAAATGGTAGCACTCTTACCTCACTGACCCTTTCATCTCTCTAACTGTAATAGCTTGTATTGCTAATCCTTATCTCATGAGTTTTTTTTTTCATTTTTGATATCTGCCATGTGTTCTCAAAAGAAACGGGTTTCTCCAAGATATCATTATATTTGTGTCTTTCTGGGAGGATTTAAATGAAGATGAGGAAGACTATGGTCATCCAGGTACAAACACAGAGAGACAGAAACAGACAGAGACACACAGCAAGAAATGTATTTTATTTCTAATCACAAAGGTTACCAGGTAGGGAATTGAGATGAACTAAAGATATATTACTGGTTCATAATTACTTTTCTCTGAAAAGCAGAGAAAAGACCAAGTGAATCCAGGACAGGATAAGCTTTCTGGTGGGAGGAGGTTTGATAAATGAACAGGAGTCAGTCCAGTCTAAGTGAAAGGCCTCAAGCAATTTTTCTTCCAACCTCTCACCCAAAACAGATTTAAAGAAACTCTCTTTTACACACACACCCCTCAAATTCCAGGCTCTTGACCACAGGGAAAATCACATCTAAGGAGAAGGAAGGAGCTGTGAAAGTAATGACAGGGCAGAGGCCATTAGTATTTTACAGTTTGTAAAGCATTTTCCCCACAACGACCTTGTAAGATATTTATCAGCATTTGACAAATGTCAAATTTGTGTTTCAGATTGCTATGCTTTCCATTCCCCCCCAAAAAAGTTCACTGCCTATGGTAAAAAGTACAAACTTGTTAGCCTAGTATTCAAGGCCCTGATCCCACCTAACTTTTCTACCTTAGATCCCATTATCTACTGACCATCAAAAACATGGGGCACCTAGGTGGACAGTGGATGGAGTGTGGGGCCTGGAGTCTGGAAGACTCATCTTCCTGAGTCCAAATCTGGTCTCAGACTCTTACTAGCTATAAGACCCACTTAACCCTGTTTTCCTCAATTTTCTTATCTATAAAATGAGTCATAAAAGGAAATAGCAAACCACTCCAGTATCTTTGCCAGGAAAATACCAGAATGGAGGAGGCAGAGCCAAGATGGCAGAGAGAAGCTAAGAAGTTGCCTGAGCCCTCCGTAGTTTCCCTCAGAAACAACATTAAATCAGGCCTCTAAACAGATTCTAGAATGACCAAACGAAAAGACAGAGTGAAACAATTTTTCAGCTTAAGAAAACTCAGAAGGACATCAGGAAACGTCTGTCTCACTTGGGTAAAGGGGGAGCATAGACCAGCACAGATAGTCTCTGGGCAAACCAGCAGGAGACTTTTAGCCACAGCACAGATCAGCAATCTAGGTCCCTCAGTTCTGGCTCAGCAGGCTAGTAGCACAGGAGGCCAGTGGTGAGGCCTCCAGCCCTGGTGCAAAAGGCAAATTGCCAGCCCCAAAATCCCAGCACAACAGGTGTAACTAGGCCAGGCCACCCCATCACAGTAGGCAAGCCACCAGCATCTGAGGCCTCCTTCTGGACAGCCAGTGATCAGCGCCCTTGACCTCCAGCACAAGAAGCTTGGGACAGTGCCTCCTATGCCCCAGGAGCAGAGCTTAACTTTCAAAAATGAATAAAAAACCAAAATGAGCCCTGACCTACTATGGTGACAGGGAAGATCAAAACACAAACTCAGAAGAGGACAACAATGTCAGAATGCCTACATGTGAAGCCTCAATGGGGAATATGAATTGGTCTCAAGCCCAAAAGGGATTTCAAAAATCAAATTAAGAGAGGTAGAAGAAAAATTGAGAAAAGAAATGAGAGTTCTGCAGAAGAATTATGAAAAAAGAGTCAACAGCTTAGAAAATGAAACACAAAAATTGACTGAAGAAAACAACTCCTTAAAAAATAGAAATTGACCTAATGGGAGAAAAAATCCAATAAAGAAAACAACTGCTTTAAAAGTAGAATTGGCCAAACAGAAAAGGAGGTACAAAAGCTAACTTAAGAAAATTATTCCTTAAAAATTAGAATTGGACAAGTAGAAGCTAATGACGCCATGAGACATTAAGAATCAGTCAAACGAAATCAAAAGAATGAAAAAATAGAAGAAAATGTAAAATACCTCATTAGAAAAATAACTGACCTAGAAAATAGATCCAGGAGAGATAATCTGAGAATTATTGGACTACCTGAAAACCATGATAGAAAAAAAAAGCCTGGGCAGCATCTTTCAAGAAATTATCAAGGAAAATTGGCCTGACATCCTAGAAGCAAAGGGTAAAAAATAGTCATTGAACCTACCAATCACCTCCTGAAAGAGATCCCAAAATAAAAACTCCAAGGAATATTGTAGCCAAATTCCTGAATTATCAGGTCAAGGAGAAGATATGGCAAGCAGCCAGAAAGAAATAATTCAAATGTCAAGGAGCCACAGTCAATATCACACAAGACTTAGCAGTTTCTACATTAAAGGATTGGAGGACCGGGAATATGATATTCTGGAAGGCAAAGGAGCTTGGATTACAACCAAGAATCAACTACCCAGCAAAACTGAGCATAATCTTTCAGGAGGAAAGATGTATATTCAATGAAATAGGGCATTTTCAAACTTTCCTGATGAAAAAACCAGAGCTGAACAGAAAATTTGATCTTCAAATACAAGTCTCAAGAGAAGCATAAAAAGATAAACAGGAAAGAAAAAAAACCATGTTATTCAATAAGATTAAACTGTTTACAACCCTACTCAGAAAGACAATACCTGTAACTCTTGAGAATTCTGATAATTGAGAACTCTTGAGAAGTTCAATAGTTAGAAGAAGTATACATAGACAGAGGGTGTGAGTATAAGTTGACTTTGATGTGATGATATAAAAAAATTAAGGAGTGAAAAAAAAGGACAGAACTGGGAGAAGAGGAAAGGGGAAGGCAGAATAGGGTAAATTAAATCACATGAAGAGGTACAAAAGACCTATTATAGTAGAGGGAATGAAAGGAAGGGGTGAGTATTGTTTAAATCTTACTGTCATCTAATTTGGCTCAAGAGGGAATAACATACACATTCAATTGGTTATATAAATCAATCTTACTCTACAGGAAAGTAGGAGGAGAAAGGGGGAAAGAAAAAAGGGGGGCTGATAGAAGGGAGAACAGAAGTAGGAGGGGAAAGGAAAAAGAAAAGGGAGACTGATAGAAGGGAGGGCAGATTAAGTGAGGTGGTGGTCAGAAGCAAAACATTGGTGGGAGAGACACAGTAAAAGTAGTGAGAAAAGTATAAACAGGGTGGGGGGGAATAGAATTAAGGGAAATACACAGTTAGTAATCATAACTGTGAATGTGAATGGGATGAACTCTCCCATAAAACAGAAGCAGATAGCAGAGTGGGTTAAAAACCAGAATCCTATATGTTTACAAGAAAAACATTTGAATCATAAAGATACACACAGTGTAAAGGTAAAAGGCTACAGCAGAATATATTATGCTTCAGCTGAAGTTAAAAAAAAAAAGCAAGGGTAGCAATCCTGATCTCAGACAAAGCAAAAGCAAAAATAGCTCTAATTAAAAGAGATGAGGAAGGAAACTACATCCCTGCTAAAAGGTATGATAGACAATGAAGTAATATCCTTACTAACCATCTATGCACCAAGTGGCATAGCATCCAAATCCTTAGAAAAGTTAAATGAGTTACGGGAAGAAATAGACAGCAAAACTATACTAATGGGGGACCTCAACCTCTCCCTCTCAGAACTAGATAAATCTAGCCACAAAATAAACAAGAAAGAATTTAAAGAGGTGAATCAAAATTTTAGAAAAGTTAGATATGATAGGCCTCTGGAGAAAATTGAATGGGATAGAAAGGAATATACAATTTTTTCATCAGTACATGGCACCTACACAAAAATTGACCATGTATTAGGGCATAAAAACCTCACAATCAAATACAAAATATGGCAGAAATATTAAATGCATCCTTTTCAGATCATGTGCAATAAAAATTACATATAATAAAGGGCCCTGGAAAGATAGACTAAAAACTAAATAATCTAATCCTAAAGAATGAGTGGGTCAAACAACAAATCATATGAACAATCAATAAGCTCATCCAAAAGAATGACAATATGAGACAACATACCAAAACTTATGGGATGCAGCCAAAGCAGTTCCTAGGGGAAATTTTTATATCTCTCAATGCTTACATGAATGAAATAGAGAAAGGAAGAAAATTATAGACCAATTTCCCTAAAGAATATTGATGCAAGAATTTTAAATAAAATATTAGCAAAAAGATTACAGCAACTTAAGGGGTTTATACCAGGAATGCAGGGTGGTTCAATATTAGGAAAACTATCATATAATTGACCATATCAATAACAAAACTAACAGAAATCATATGATTATCTCAATAGATGTTGAAAAAGCTTTCAACAAAATACAGCACCCATTCCTATTAAAAAACAAAACACTAAAGAGCACAGGAATAAATTGAGTTTTCCTTAAAATGACAAGCAGTATCTATCTGAAACCACCAGCAAGCATTATATATAATGGGGATAAGCTTATCAGGAATGAAACAAGGATGCCCATTATTGCCATTATTATTTAATATTGTACTAGAAACGTTAGCATTAGCAATAAGAAAAGAAAAAGAAATTGAAGGAATTAGAATAGGAATTGAAGAAACAAAACTATAAGGATATACTTAGAGAATCCTAGAGAATCAACTAAAAGACTACTTGAAACAATTAGCAACTTTAGCAGAGCTGCAGGATATAAAATAAACTCACATAAATCATCAGCATTTCTATATATTACCAACAAAACCCAACAGCAAAAGATAGAGAAATTACATTCAAAATAAACTGTAGGCAATATAAAATATTTGGAAGTCTACCTGCCATGACAAGCCCAGGAACTATATGAGTACAATTACCAAGTACTTTTTACACAAATAAAGTCAGATCTAAACAATTGGAAAAGATATCAATTGCTAATGTGTAGATGGAGCTAATATAATAAAAATGACAATTCTACCTAAATTAATTTAATTATTCATGACAATCAAGCTACCAAAAAATTATTTTATAGAGCTAGAAAAAAATAATAACAAAATTCATCTGGAAGAACAAGAGGTCAATAATATCAAGGAGACTAATGAAAAAATGCAAAGGAATGTGGCCTAACCATACCAGATATAAAACTATATTATAAAGCAGCAATCATCAAAATTATTTGGTTCTGGCTAAGAAATAGAGTAGTGGATCAGTGGAATAGGTTAGGTACACAAGACAGTAGTCAATGACTATAGTAATCTACTTTTTGATAAAAGATCCCAGTTTCTGGGAAAAGAACTCACTATCTGAAAAAAAAACTACTGGGAAAACTGGAAAATAGTATGGCAGAAAGTAAGCATAGGCCAACATTTCATACCCTATTCTAAGGTAAGATCAAAATGGATACATGCTTTAGACATAAAGGATGATACCATAAGCAAATTAGGAGAGCAAAGAATCATTTACCTGTCAGATCGATGGAGAAGGGAAGAATTTATAAACAAACAAGAGATAAAGAACATTATGAAATGCAAAATAGACAATTATGATTACATTAAATTTTAAAAGTTTTGCATAAACAAAACCAATGCAACCAAGATAAGAAGGAAAGCAGAAAGTTTGGAAACAATTTTTACAGCCCGTGTTTCTGACAAAGGCCTCATTTCTCAAATATATAGAGAACTGAGTCAAATTTATAAGAATACAAAACATTCCCTAACTGATGAATGTCAAAGGATATGAACAGGCTGTTTTCAGATGAAAAAATTAAAGTTATCTATAGTCATGAAAAAATACTCTTAAATGCACATTAAAATATCTCTGAGGTACCACCTTATACCTATCAGATTAACTAATATGACAGAAAAGGAAAATGATAAATGTTGGAGAAGATGTGGGAAAACTGGAATACTAATGGATTATTGGTGGAGTTGTGAACTGATCCAACCATTCTGGAGGACAATTTGGAACTATGCCCAAAGGGCTATAAAACTGTGCATACCTTTTGATCCATCAATGGCACCACTAGGTCTGTATCCCAAAGAGATCATAAAAAAGAAAAAGTTCCCACATGCACAAAAATATTTATAGCAGCTCTTTTTGTTGTGGTAAAGAATTGGAAATTGTGGGGATGCCCATCAATTGAAGAATAACTGAACAAGTTGTGGTATATGAATATAATGGAATGCTATCATTCTATAAAAAATGATGAGCAAGTAAATTTCAGAAAAACCTGGAAAGACTTACATGGACTGATGCTAAGTAAAGTGAGCAGAGCAAGGGAAACATCATATACAGTAACAGCAACATTGTGTGATGATCAACTGAGATAGACTTGACTCTTTTCATCAATACAATGATCCAAGACAATTCTAAAAGACTCATGATGGCAAATGCTATCCACATCCAGAAAAAGAACTATGGAGTATGTAGATCAAAGTATACTATTTTCATTTTTTTGGTTTTTTCTTTCTCTTGGTTTTTCTCTTTTGTTCTGATTCTTCTATCACATGACTAATGTGGAAATATGTTTAATACGATTGTATATATATAGCCTATATCAGATTGCTTCCTGCCTTGGGGAGAGGGAAAAGAAAGGAGGGAAGAAGAAAAATGTAGAACTCAAAATCTCACAAAAATGGGTGTTGAAAACTATCTTTACATGCAATTGGTGGGAAAATACTATTAAGTGAAAAAGAGGAAAAAGAAAAAAAAACACTAGAAAGAGGTCATGAAGAATCAGACACAACTGAAAAATGACTGAACAACAAAACAAAAACACTCTACTCAAAAAGGTCCATACCATCCTCTGAACAAACATTGTGATTTCCCTTCCTTTGTCTGACAGTTGTCTTTTCTCCTTTTTCTGCCAGTCTTACCCCTCATAACTCTGTTCTCACTCACAAAAACCCTTCTGAGATCAATCAGATTCATAGTTATCTCAATTTCCTCCAAACTCATAGTATCTAATGCTTTTTTCTGGTACAGTAATTACCATTTTGTGACACAGAAGTCAATTCAATGCCATAAGCATTCATTTAGCACCAAATATCACAAAATTTTATTCTGAGATGAGAACTGGGGAAATCACAGATCACAATGAATCTCAGAATGTTAGAGCTGAAAAGCACTTTAGTCATAATATAGTCCAATATGGCTTCAATAAATATTTGTTAACCATTTGATTATGTAACACTATGTTGCCTTAGGTTTTTTAGGACATCAGAAGCAAAGTCTATTCTTGCCCATGTACACATACTGCAAAGTAGCTTATGGCCTAGAAACTCTGGCATGAACTAAATTAGCTTCATTTCATCAGAAGAAGTTGGGTAAGTGAACCTAATAAATATGAGATAGGCTGTCCCAATATCTTTTCGTGAATTTGTTTCCACAGTCATGTCACAACTCGCCATTTGAAATTAGCCATTTTAAGGCACCCACTTCAATGATGTTCAGAAAATTCTGATTTCTAAGGAAAGAATAAAATGTCCAATGATAGAATGAAATGCATAAAGGCTTAGGGTGAAAATAAGCTTTTCAGAGCCACAATGTGACTAGAGCTCCCAATTCCTAAAGAGAAAAATCAATGCAACAACTTTCAATATGCATTATTTACTAATATTTTCAGCAAATCTTTAAGGCACATCAAGTCTTTGGGGCTGACAGTGTGAACAGGTAGGAATGGCTTTTTCACAGTCATAAATCGTATTTATTAATTCAACAGAGAAAGAACTCAGGTGAAGCATCAAAATTACCTGATAACAATGTCCAAGTGTGTTTCAAGCCATGGGGGACAAGGGACAAATGATTCTGTACAAAGCCAAAGGACTACATTCAATTCATTAGGAAATTTAGAGCCCTGTCATCAGTGAAGATTGCAGATCATATTTTAATGCATTTTCAGTAAATTCAGAAGAAAATTGTTAGGCAGCATAAAAGAATAGAAGTTAAACAGCAAAATCAAGACTTTGGGATGCCCCTGAAAATTATAGAGTAGTTACTTTAACTTCAACCTTAGAGAAAGAAAGGCCCTATTTTTAGAAGTCAGTCAGGAACATGAAAGGACAAAGCTTACTTTGATTAAGGGGAACTAGCCTGGTTGCAGAAAAACACGGTCATGTTTCACTATCAGGTAATAAGAGATGTCATTTGAAGATATTAAAGCTGAAGTTGACAAAAAGAAGATAGCCAACATTATAATTAGATTTTCACAAAAAAAAATGAGAGAATTTCACACCTGGAGCTAAAGGTTGAAAGGGCAAAGACAGGGAAATGTTAGGACAGAGACACAGCACGCATGTAATGCTCAACTGTAAGATAAAAATAAGTAGGAGTCATTGAATTATTTGAGGGCTTATATGCTACTGTCTTGAATATGAAATGATTTCACCTTTATGTGGCATTTTATTTTCAGTGTCAATAAGGAAATTACAATTAGGCTAGAAATATCTGGGAAGCAAAGTAGTGCAGTGGCAAGAATACTAGCCCTGGAGTCAAGGGACACCTAAGTTTTGATTCTGCCTCTAGTTACTTTTATTAGCTGTGGAGCCAATGGTAAGTCACAATCAGAGCTTTGGTTTGTTAATCTATGAAAATAGAAATTATAATAACCATAGTACCTACCTCAGAGTGGTGCTGACAAGCTCAAACAAAATAATATGTGTATTTTATGAAACTTAAAATCATATGTCAATGAAAGCTACTATTATTTATTATTTCCCAAGTTGGCAGGGGTTAGTAAATTACGAACCTCAATGAATGGGATATGGAAGCATACCCTTTGACCCAACACTAGCATTTCTAGGTCTGTATCCCAAAGAGATCATAAAAATGGGAGAAGGACCCCCATGTACAAAAATGTTTATAGCAGCTCTTTCTGTGGTGGCAAAGAATTGGAAATTGATGGGATACCCATCAATTGGGGAATGGCTCAACCTGGAATAAAAACCTGGAAAGACTTGTATGGACTGATACTGAGTGAAGTGAGCAGAACCAGGAGAACATTGTACACAGTAACAGCCACCTTGTGCGATGACTAACTTTGATAGACTTAGCTCTCATCAGCAATGCAAGGATCTAAGACATCTCCAAAAGTTTCATGATTTACATCCAGAGAAAAAAAAATGGAGTTTTAATGCAGATTGACCAAAATCTTATACCCTATACCAAAATAAAGTCAAAATGGGTTCATGATTTAGATATAGAGGCTGATATTACAAGCAAACTGGGAGAGCAAGGAATTATTTACCTGTCAGATTTATGGAGAACAGAAGAATTTATGACCAAACAAGAGTTAGAGAACATTATGAAACGCAAAATGGATAATTTTGATTACATTAAATCAATAAGTTTTTGCACAAACAAAGCCAATGCAAGATTAGAAGGGAAGCAGAAAATTGGGAAAGAATTTTTACAACCAGTCTCTCTGATAAGGGCCTCATTTCTTTCTTTTTTTTAAGGTAATTCAGGTTAAGTGACTTGCCCAGGGTCACACAGCTAGTAAGTGTCAAGTGTTTGGTCTGAGGCTGAGATTTGAACTCAGGTCCTCCTGACTTCAGGGCTGGTGCCCTATCCACTGTGCCACCTAGCTGCCCCCTTCATTTCCAAAATATATAGAGAACTAACTCAGATTTATAAGAATACAAGCCATTCACTGAATGATAAATGGTCAAAGGATACGAACAGGCAGTTTTCAGATAAAGAAATTAAAGCTATCTATAGTCATATGAAAAAATGTTCTAAACAACTATTGATTAGAGAAATGCAAATCAAAAAACTTTGAAGTACCAAATCATACCTATCAGGTTGTCTAACATGACAAAACTGGAAAATGACAAATGTTAGAGAAGATGTGAGAAAATTGGAACATTAATACATTATTGGTATTGATAACTGATCCAACCATTTTGGAGAGCAATTTGAAACTATACCCAAAGGGCTATAAAAATGTGCATACCCTTTGACCCAGTAATAGCACTTCTAGGGCTATATCCCAAAGGGATCATAAAAATGAGAAAAGGGTCCACATGTACAAAAATAGTTGTAGCAGCTCTTTCTGTGATGGCAAAGAATTGGAAATTGAGGGGATGTCCATCAATTGGGGAATGGCTAAACAAGTTGTGGTATATGAACATAATGGAATACTATTGTGCTATAAGAAATGATGAGCAGGCTGACTTCAGAAAAACCTAGAAAGACTTGCATGGACTGATGCTGAGTGAAATGAGCAGAATCAGGAGAACATTGTACACAGTAACAGCCACCTTGTGTGATGACTAACTTTGATAGACTTAGCTCTTCTCAGAAATGCAAGGATCTAAGATATTTCCAAAAGTCTCATGATGGAAAATACTATCCACATCCAGAGAAAGAACAATGGAGTTGTGATGCAGACTGAAGCATACTATTTGCTCTTTTTTTTTCTCTGTTTTATTTCATTTCTTCTTTCTTGTAGTCACTCCTATTGGTTCTAATTCTTCTTTACAACATGACTAATGTGAAAATATGTTTAATAGGAATGTATATGTAGAGCCTATATCAGATTGCACACCATCTTGGGAAGGAGGGAGGACAGGGAGGGAAAGAAAATTTAAAACTCAAAAGCTCATGGAAGTGAATGTTAAAAACTAAAAATAAATTAACAAAAAAAGAAAATGTAATTTTAAAAATGAATTATATATGTGTTTTATGTATTTCTGTAAAATAACCATATGTAATTGAAATTGTTTCTTAGATAATCCTCTTCCCTGTCTGAATATATTTTGAAATTTTTGTACCTTATATCTTGTCTATGTTTGTTGATGACTAAGTTCACAATGAAAGAATGTTTTAAAAAGTATTTTTAAAGAACCTAAATCAAGGGCAAGAGAAAGAAAATATGCTTTGTAAATAATGGGAATTTAGTAAATTTGTAGAACTGAATGTAAATGACTTGAACAGAGTGCCTAGAATCACTGACTTTAGGTACCAACTGTGTTGGTGAAGGAAGAGGCTGAGAAAACAGCAGAGTTTTATTCAGGTATTTACCTATGTCCAAAACAGGAAAGGTCTTGATTGCTGATACTGGAGTTTAACTTCAGACTGGAGAAAGTAAAAGTAGAAAGGCCTACTCAAAAGAATCATAATTTCAAACACCATAATTTCAAAAAGCTAGAGCAATGGTTCTCAAAGTGTTGTCTGGAGATCCCTAGGAGTTCCTGGGACTCCTTCATGAGGTCCTCAAGGTCAAAACTATTTCCATAATGATATTAAGATATTTTAATTTTGAATACAGTAAATATCAATTGATATGTAACCCACATATGCAAACTACAACTCTTCAAGAAAATCCTGAATAATTTTTGATAGTGTAAGAGGATCCTGAGACCAAAAAGACTGAGAACTATTGGCTTAGAAGAAGGCCTAAGGACTAAAAGCTACACCTATAAAAGAAAACATCTGGAAGGAATTGTTTGTTTTTTAAAAGCTATAAACAATCAAGTAGGCAATGTGTGACTATATCTATAATTTACTTCAACTCCATACATGTATAATTTCTATCCTAAAATTCTCTCCCAAAGTTATAAATGTAAGTAGAATATACTCAATGCAAGTGGGTTGTACTGGACTTCAATAGACAGGCAAGGTCAGAACAAGGGCTAGCATAGAATAGGCAATTAGAAAGACCAAGATCTGGGGAAATAGTATTTAATAGAACAATTTTTCCTTTAGTTACTATTGAGTGGGAGAAGCAAAGAGTAAATCTGAGATCTACCAGTCACAGGCAGGGCTAGACATTTTCATAGTCTTGCTCCTAAAATGTCAACAATGGTTATGCAATTTGGTTCCCAACTGATGCCTTCACTCTAGTTCCTAATCTTGTCTCATGTTGCCAATAGAGTGATATTTCCCAAATTAAACTGTGCCTTGAATTGGGCAATATATCCTGTTTTGCTCATTGGTTATCCCAGGATAGAACTGTCAGGGAAGTAAATATGAGTCTAAGACCAAACAGGGTTCCATCACTTCCGAGTACTGGTTATCACCACAGAAAACAGATTGGGCTGTTTCTTTCAGCTTGATATTTTTTAAGCTGCAGATCAGAAGTCAAGCTATTAGAACCCCATTGAGAAAATCTGTGCTTGCCTTTCCAAGAGTAGGAGAATTATTTTTGCTCTGTAAGCAATGCCTGAGGGACTTTTATACTTCCAGTAGGAACAGTTTTTGACTTCTATAGAAATGGGAAAAGGAGCTTGACTTATTTCATGACTGAGATGGTGAGAGCCAAAACATTTCCCTTCGGATTCATTAACACTGATGGGGTGCCCTGAACATTGGAAGAATAACAAATGTCTCGTTTATTTTTTCCTAAGGGGAGAGGAATACAGTCTGGACCAGTGACTTCATTGATATAGGAAACTGTCGATTGGCAAAAGTCCCATTATAGATAAAGGTCATTACCTTCCCTGCAATTTATAGTAATAGGAACCTAGATCACTGAGAAGTTAAAATGACTTGTCCAGGATCACAAAGCAAGTATGTGTCAGAGGCAGGACTTGAAACCATGTGTCCCTAATTGTAAATCCAGCTCTTAATTCATTTTGCTACACTGCCTCTAATATTATTTTCTATAGTACTAAAAATATTATTCCAAGGGGCGACTAGGTGGCACAATGGATAGAGCACTGGACTTGGAGTCAGAAGAACCTAGGTTCAAATCCAGCCTCAGACACTTGACACTTACTAGCTGTGAGACCTTGGGCAAGTCACTTAACCCTGATTGCCTCACCAAAAAAAAAAGTTATTCCAAAAAAGACATTTCTTCCTAATTGCATGGCAACATCTATACTGCTGTATACACATACAATCAGATCTAATAAAGAGAAGCCTAAAATCAAGCACTGTAATCATTTTTATTGGTACTTTCACCTGAGAGGCAGCTTGGCTTAGTGAATACTGGACCGACCTTGGAGTCATAAAGGCCTGAGTATAAATGCTCCCTCCAGCAAATGTATTTTTTTTCACAAATGTAAGAATTACTAAAAGTTTTATATTGTCAGGGACACAGGAGAAAGAGCAGTGTAACTAATCATAAATAATATTCTAAAATTTTCTGTCTTCAGGGCAGCTAAGTGGAGCAGTGGATAGAGTACTGGCCCTAGAGTAAGGAGGACTTGAGTTCAAATCCATCCTCAGACATTTGACATTTACTAGCTGTGTGACCCTGGACAAATCATTTAACCTCAATTGCCTCTCAACAAAAACAAAAAAAAACAAATTTGTTTTCACTGAGGTTTCTAGAATATTTTCTACATTCATAATAGAGGAAAGCTATTAAACATAGAAATCATATGTTCTATAACCAAAAGACCACAGCTTCAGTAATGTGCTTTGTATGTATGTGTTTGCTTTTATAATAATTAGAAGGGAGGGTAGATGGTTTTATAACCTCAACCCTCCTCAACTTTCAGTTGATGTAGTCATAGAATATAGTCACACATGATGAAATTTTAATATATACACAAGAAGTATCAATGCTCTGATCCCTTTATGTGATGTGAACCCCTCATTTACTGAGTCAAGAAAGAGGCAAGACTGAGAAAATACATTAGCCATTTGGGGGGTGGGGGGCTAAACAATGGGGTTAAGTGACTTGCCCAGGGTCACACAGCTAGTAAGTGTTATGTGTCTGAGGCTGGATTTGAACTCAGGTCCTCCTGAATCCAGGGCCGGTGCTCTATCCACTGTGTCATCTAGCTGCCCCAGCCATTTCTTTAGGGGCTTTAAATAGCTAGGTCTTCTAAGGAGCTCAAGACAGTCAAACCCCAGAGCAGTTGTGGAGACATGGTGCTGCATGATGGGAGATTTCTCTCTCTCTTATTTCCCTCCATCAGTCACAGTGTCTAGCAACAGAATGGGAAATACCCACCCAACAGTTTGAGAGTTGGAGACATTGCAAACTGGGAGCTGCCTGTGCAGGAGGCTCCTATATGGAATTATTTTTCTAGTCTCTCCTCCTTCTATCAAACACACAAACACACACACACCCACACACACACACAAAATCTCACTCTCGCATACACACGTACACAATCTCACTCACATACATATACATGAGACATATATATCTTTGAAGGGAAATTACTGGACCAACAGGGAGCAGAAACATACACTCCAGATACATAGATACAAAGAGAAAGGCACCTAAGAAAAGAAGCAACTCTGGCAATCAAAAATCAAGCTGAGGAGAGAAACTGCTCCTGGGAGCATAGAAGACTGACTAGCCAATATACATAGAAACCAGAGGAGTCATGTTAGTACCCCATAAGGAGAAAAAGTCCTTTCAAATTCTTAAATATTAGGAGTTGTGAGCTACCTTGGCTACACATGTATCCTTCATGTGTGCCTGACTACTGTTATATTCCAAATTTGAATCTATACTTCTTTGGGTGCTGTATATATTTTTGAGAGTATGTACCCTAGGTTTATGGAGGGAATGTTTTGTTACTACAGTTCTTGCTATGTCATTTCAGTGAATGCTGTTGCAAATAGCTAATTGAGTCTATTGGCTTACTGTTAATGCGAAATACATTGGTGGGGGCTCATGAACTATAATTAGTAGGAACAGTTACATCTAGAACCTGACATGATAGCCACCCTTTGAGGAGCTAACCTCTGAGAGTTAATGCTAGTTTAGGGGAGTCTCTTAAGACAATACTTTGCCATTTCTTGGCATTTTTTATCTAAAAAGGGTAAATCTCCTTAAAAATATTAAGTTCCTTCACCTAGCACAACTATACTCAGAACAGACCGTCCTTGACCCTGCATCCCATTCCCTAATCTAATTTGCCTCAGATTCAAGAAGTTTTAGTAATGATAATTTGGCTCTTGATACTTACCATCCGCCAAAAACTTCCCATTAGGAGTGGCTAGGTCTCTGATGACTACATTTTTCAAACCATAAATTAGGACACATAGTCTGACAAAGGATATTCCTTTTGAAAAGCCTTTTTAGAAATGAACTTTCTTTTTCTTTCTTTTCCTTTTTTATAGCAAGGCTGTCCCAGAAAATCCAGTACATGTGATCACTGTAGCTCCAGTCCAAGCATTTTGCCAACCAGAACATTCACACTTTCTAACTAAACCAAAAAGGTACCAACATTTTCACTCTGAAATCCTAAGCAGGGGTTCTCTTTTTTAGGTCATTTACTTATTAGGCTATTGTCCTAAAGAATGAAAGTCTGTCACCCAGGGATGAGGCAGAAAGAAAGCCTCAGAGGCCTGCTATATTTAGCCTTTGGATGAATGACTCTCAGGGCCTAGATGGGATTTTTTTAATACAATTAGTTTTAGTGACACTGATCCATACTGTAAATTCTTCAGAAGGCCATGACACAATCATAGTCTGTGACCTATGCTTATTGATTTATAGTTTTTAAAATTCAAGCTATTTCCCTCTGACTCCCTCTCTTTTGATCTGATTTTTTTTTTTAATTACAAGAATATTTCACAGACACAAGCATGCCTTCTACTGGGCACTAAAATGATCCTGTGCTACAATTTTCCTCCCTATCCTTTTTTTTATCTCTTCTCTTACCATCTTCTGCTTACTAGAATGACATGTTATCATCTTAGGATCGGGGCTGTTCTAGAACCAGCTCATATATATTCTGGGAGCTGATTGTTAAATTTTCAGTGAAGGCATTTGTACTTTGGAAATTGCAAATACTACAAAGCAGGGCTTGATTTGTTGTTTTTTTAATTGTCTAGACTTAAGAAAGTGAGAAAGAGTTAATACAGATTAAATTAAAAAGTGTATTTTTTATATATAAATTTTTTTTTCAGAGAGCTGGTTGTTAAACATTTACTAGCACACCACTACTTAAGATCCCATTTGCCACTTTCTTAATGCAAAGATCACTCCATATTTATTCTGTGTGAGGAGTGAAGGAGAGATTTTGACTGCCATTTGGATGTAATGAACTTGAAAAGGGAACCTCCATAGGATTTAATTGGAAGGGACCTAAGAAATCATCTAATCCAACCTTCTTATTTTCTGGTGAGAAAATTGAAGACAAGAGGACAAGACAGGTGAAATTATTTGTCCAGGATTTGTCAAGATTATATAAATAATTAGTGGCAAAGCCAGGGTTTGAACACAATTCTGCTGAATTTCAGTATCCTTTCCACCATCTTAAGGAATCATGTCTAAGATTCTATATCTTGGGGTGTTGTGATACTACAAAAATATAGTTCCTTGAAGACATGAATTTTTTTTATCCATCCTTTTTCCATGTCTAGTACCATTCCTTAAACTAAAGAAGTCTTTCTAACTTCTTTCCTTCTGTTTAAGAAGCCATAATTTTTCTAGTCATCCAGGTTCAGTCTTAGAATCATTCTCAAGGCTTCATTCTCTCTCACCTCACATATCTAATCAGTTGCCAAGTTTTATTGGTTCTATCTCCACATACCTCCCATTTCCTCTAATATAAAATAAAAATCCCTCTCTTTGGCATTTAAACATTCTGACTTCATCCTAATTTGCCTCATATATAAAGTTCTATCACCTGCCTATGCAGTAGGTGACTCAGTGGATAGAGCACTGGACCTGGAGTCAGGAAGACTTGAGTTCAAATCCATTCTCAGACATTTGCTAGCTGTGTGACCCCAGGTAAGTCACTTTACTTCTGTCTGCCTCAGCTTCCTCAACTGTAAAATGGGAATAATATTAGCACCTAGCTCACAGGGTTGTTGTGAACATTAAATGAGATAATTTTGTAAGCACTTAGCACAGTACCTGACACATAATAGGTACTTAATTATTTTTTTCCTTTCCTTTCCCTATTCTATCATATTCATTATTTCTAACAGCACAGTAATATTCTAGTACATTCATTTATCACAATTTGTTTAGTTATTCCACAATTGATGGTCATCTACTTTACTTCCAATTCTTTGCTACCAAAGAAGGTGCTGCTGTGAAAATTTAGGCATATATGAAGCCCATCTTTTATCAGTCATCTCCTTAGGCTATATGCCAAGTGATAAAATCTTTCAGTCTAAGGGTCAGGCAATTAAATTACATAATTCCAAGTTGCTTTCCAGAATAGTTGAATTAATTCACAGTTCCACCAATAATGTGCCTGTCTTTCTACAACCCCTCCAAAATCTGCCATTCTCATCTTTTGTCATCTTTGCTAACTTGCTGGGAGTGAGGCAAAACCTCACAATTGTTTTGATTTGAATTTCTCTTATTATTAGTGTTTTAGAATATTTTTTCATATGGTTGTTAATAGTTTGCAATTTTTGAGGACTATTTCAATTTTTCATATCCTTTGACAATTTACTTCTTGGGAAATGGCTTTTGGTTCTATATAGTTCTTCTTTTTTTTCTTTTTGGTGAGGCAATCAGGGTTAAGTAACTTGCCCAGGGTCACACAGCTAGTAAATGTCAAGTGTCTGGCCCCAGATTTGAACTCAGGTCTAGTTTCTAGTCTATCAATGTACTTTTTGGACCCTTTGCCATCCAGAATGTTAGCTGTCCTTCCTAGCTTTATGTCATCTGCAGCCTTGACAAGCATTCTATTGATATTTTTATACAAGACATGATAAAAAATCTTAAACAGTACAAGGCTAAGCACAGACCCTTGGGGCACTCCACTGGACACCTCCTTTTAAGGTATCATGCAACCCTTAATAACTACTCTTTAGGTCAAGACCAATTCCAAGTATAAGTAGTCTATCATCTAGCCTGCATATTTCAACAAGAAATTTCCACAAGAATAACTTGAGGGACTTTTATCAAAAGCTCTATTAAATCCAAGCCAAATACTATCCACAGGCTTCCCCTGATCTACCAGTTTAGTAACCCTGTCAAAAGGGGAAATGAAGTTAGTCTAGTCTAGCATGGCCTTTTTCTTGATGAAGTCATGCTTGTTGAATGAATTGAACAAAAGTGACTTGATATGGTTGGTAAGTTTGGAAAGAAGGAAGACTACTACATGTTTAGCCTCTGCACTCCACCATGTAATGAGCGAGTGAATATCTTTTCATGAAAGAGCCTAATGAAAAAGAACTGTAATCATCTGCAAGAAAAGCAGGGTTTGCCCAGTGACCTGCCATAAAATGCAATCAGAGCTTTCCTTTAATGGACTGAAAACCCAAACCAATTAGAAAACTGTCTGACCCAATGCTCCGTTTAGCTCAGACTGTGGCAGAAGCTTTTGTCCTTAATATACTTCAACTTTTGCTATGAATCAGTGACCCGCTGCTTTTGAAAAGGTTAAAATTATGTCCACACAGCAGAAAGAAAGAAAGAAAGAAAGAAAGAAAGAAAGAAAGAAAGAAAGAAAGAAAGAAAGAAAGAAAGAAAGAAAGAAAGAAATGTGCCTTCAAAGGAATAGGCATTGAAATGTCTTGAATATTCCTTTTAGTGATGAAAGACACAAGACAGCTAGAAAACATGCTTTTTTCATTGTAGACAAAAGTGACCAAAATAGTAGAGTAAGAAATACTTTTCATGAGCAGAAGCAGAAAAGCGTTGTACACAGTATCAGCAACATTGTGTGATAATCAACCCTCTCCCCCTGGATGTTCTCTCTGAGATTTTGTGAGACGATTCTCTTCTGGTTCTCTTCCTAACCATATAGCCTTTCTTTCCCAGTCTCCTTTGCTAGTTCATCATCCAATTCAGACACCCTCTATAGGCCCCCCATTCTTCTCTATGTATATTTTTCTCTCTCTCAGTGACCTCATCAGTGCCCATGGCTTGTTGGCTTAATTTTCACCTCCAGGCTGATGACTCCAGATATGTATGTATCTATATATAATATAAGACATTTATATTATATATAGATACATACAAACATATATATAATATACATATATATGTGTGTGTGTGTGTGTGTGTGTATATATATATATATTTTCTGATCACTCTCACATCACCAATTGCCTATTGGCAATTATTCACTCCCACATCACCAATTGCCTATCGGCAATTATTAAACTAGATGTCCCAGAGACATCTCAAACTCCATACATCCTACTGACCCCACACCTACTCCTCTTCCCAATTTCACTATTTCTGTCAAAGTCAGAAATAACCATTAACCATTCTCCCAGTCTCAAAGGTTCATAAATTTGACATTATCCTAAATTCTTTACTCTCACTCACCCCACATATTCAACCAGTTGCCAAACCATGTGATTTCTACTATCACACACCTCTCATATTCTACCCCTTTCTTCCACTCATACTACCACCACTTTAATTCAGTTTAACTGAATTACTACAACCCAACCTAACTACAACCCAAATTATTACAATGCCTTCCTAAATGGTCTCCCTGTGAAAAATCTCTATCCACTTCAGCCCATTATAATACACTGCTGCCAAAGTAATTTTCCTTAAAAAGAGTCCTACATCACTACCTTACTCAATGAACTGTAATGGCTCCCTATCACTACTAGGATCAAATATAAATTCCTCTGTTTGACTTTTAAGAACCTTCACAAAATGGTCCCAAACTATCTTTCCAACCTCATTGGCTATTATTTCCCTTTCCTCACTCGATGATTCAGACAAACCATCACTCTTTCTCTTCTTCATACATGGCATTCCCTCTCATCTCTGTGCCTTTGCATTGGCTGCTCTCCACGCCTAGAATATATTCCTTCTCACCTCTACTTTGTAGAATACCTCTCTTCTTTTGTGATTGAGCTGAAGCACCACCTTTTACCCAAAGCCTTAATTGCTAATGCCCTCCTTCTCAAACTACATACACACATGTGTATGTGTATTTGTATTGCCATGACCTAGAATAGTGACTGGTTTATGGTAAGTGCTTAATGTATACTTGTTAATTGATTGATTAAAGAGGGCACTAGGGCTAGTGAGTCAATCTAGAGGCTTCAAAAATGATCCTTCAGTGGTCCCTGGCAAAAGTGTTAGCTTTAGAAATGCTCAAGCTTGAAACTAGAAAGAATATATCACAGCACCAAGAGTCATAGCAACACTACCAAAAAATGGAGTTTAAGACCTTGAACAATAAAGTGAAATTGTAAGTTACTTCATCTTCCCTCTGGAGATAGTGTCTTTCCTGGTGTTGCTCCCTTCCCTTGGAATGACTTTTTTTTCTATCAATCTGAAATTGACTGTCTTTCATGACCATTTCAGACACCACTTTCTCCATAAAGATTTCTCTGATTATACTAGCTTTCATTCTTCGAGTCTTTCCTTTATTAATTCATTCATTCATTTTGTTCATTCAACAATTATGTATACCCTGCCATACCACAGAGCCTCCACGACAGTCATATTTAAAAGTCTCACCAAGGCATGAAAGTGACCTTAGGTTTTCAAAGTCAATACCAGTAAAGTTTCAGCTTTTGCAGGTTCTAATAAGCTGGAAAGGCTTTGACTACAGACCTAAGAGCAACTTGTATGTAGGTCTGTCATCTGAGAGCCATGCTGGCTAAGCTTCAAGAGATTTGTCACCAGAATGTGGGTCATGAGGTGATTAATTTTTTTCCATCACAGCAACTCATGAAACTGTCTACTACTGTAAGTCATGTAGGGAGTGGCAATCTGCCACAATGGTGAAATCACAGATGTTTGAATTATTATATACAAGGCACTATGATAGCCACTAATGAAATATAAAGGTCATTATGATGTAGTAAAATCCTCATGAGGTTTGCAATGTAGGAGATAGGATAGCACATATGCTAATATACAACATTATTGTATTATACAACTATATAATTATTAGTTATCACATTCACATATGTACAACAACTTATTTTTGTTGTTGTTGTTCAGTCATTTCAGTCATGTCTAACTCTTTGTAACCCCATTTGGGGTTTTCTTTGCAAAGATACTTGAGTAGTTTGCCATTTCCTTCTCTAGCTCATTTTACAGATGAGGAAACTGAGGCAAATGGGGTTCAGTGACTTGCCCAGGGTCACACAGCTAGTAAGTGTCTGAGGCCACATTTGAACTCAGGAAGATGACTCTTCCTGACTTCAGGCCTGGCCCTCTTTCCACTGTGCTTCCTAATTTAATCACTCCTTAATTGATAGACATCTCCTTAGTTTCCAGGTTTTTGCCACCATAGAAAAAAGTTGCTATAAATATTTTTGTACATGAAGGACCTTTTCTTCTTTCTTTGATCTCCATTGGGTATAGGACCAGGAGTGATACAGTTGGGTCAAAAGGAATGTGCTGTTTAGAAACTTTTTGTTTATAATTCCAAATGCTTTCCAGAATGGTTGTACCCATTCACAGGTCCACTAACAGTGCATCAGTGTGCCTGTCTTCCCACAAATCCTCCAAATTTTATCGTTTTCCTTTTTCATCATCTTTGCTGCTCTGATCAGTATAAGGTAGGACCTCAGAATTTCTTTAATTTGCATTTCTTTCATTAGTCAAGATTTGGAACTTTTGTTTTTTTAATATGGTTATAATTAACCTAGATTTCTTCCCTTGAGAACTTTATGTTCATATTCATAGATCATTTATCAATGAGGGAAGTAGTTGTCTTTCTTATAAATTTGAGTAAGTTCCTCATATATCTTGGAAATAAAATTTTTATCAGAGAAATTAGCTATAAAGATTTTCCCCAATTTGTTTCCCTTTTAATCTTAGCTTTATTGGATTAATTTGTGCAAAATCTCTTTAATATTATGTAATCAAAATTATGCATTTTATCTTCTGTGATCCTTTCTATTCCTTGTTTGGTAATAAACTTTCCTTTTATCTATAGATCTGATAGCTAATTTTTTCCATGTTTTTCTAATTTGTTTATAATGCAACCTTTTATATCTAGGGCCTGTACCCATTTGGAGCTTGTCTTTGTATAAAGTCTGAGGTGTTAAATCTAAATCTAATTCCTTCCATACTGCCAATCAATTTTCCCTAAAATTTTTGTCAAATCCTATGCCTTATCTAAGCACCTGGAATCTTTGTATTTATCAAATCCTGGGGTACTAGATATATTTGCTTCTGTGTACTGTATAGACCTGATCTGTTCCACTTACTTAATTTTTTAATTTTTTTACCAGTACCAAAACAGTTGAATAATTACTGCTCTGTAGCATAATTTGAAATCTGGCACTATTAGGCCCCCTTCATTTCTTTTTCTTTCCATTATTTCTCCTAAGATTCTTGGCCTTTTTTTCCTCCATATGGCTTGTTTAATTTCTTCCTCTGAAACAAGGTTGTTTAAATTGTCTATTTCTTGTTCTATTGATTTGGGAAACAGATGATTTCCAAAAAGCAAGGAAAGATGGCATGTGAACTGATACAAAGTGAAATAAGCAGAACCATAAAAATAATCATCTATATTCTATTGCCAATATTACAAAAGGGAACAATTTTGAGGATTTGTGTAAACTAATGGAGAATAAAATGAACAGAACCAAGATAACAACGTGTACAATGGCAACATTTAACAACAAACAACTTTCAAAGCTGTAAGACCTCTGATCAATACAATGGCTATTCATGATCCCCAAGGACCAATGATGAAACCTACTAGCCATAACAGAGAGGTGATGGATTCAGGGTACAAAATTAATTAGATAGATAGACAGATAGATAGATGATAGATAGATAGATGATACAGATAGGTAAAGATATAAATATCTCATTTCGAAATAAATTCCCTCGATAGTTGCATACAAATTACCTATGTGTGTGTACTTACATTGTACACATATGTATATATATATATATATACGTGTATATGAACTAGATCTTTTATTTCTTTTTTTAATATTTTATTTTTCCCCAATTATATGTAAAGACAATTTTAACATTCTTTTTTTTTTAATTTTGAGTTCCAAATTTTCTCTCTTCCACCCTTACTTATTCCCTCCCTAAATGGTAAGCAATTTGATGTAGGTTATATATGTTCACAGGTCTTTTATTTCATTAATATAAGGAGTTCCTGATAAGGAAACTGCCCCCTACCGATGTGTATAGGAATGTACTCTGGAATTTATAGTCAGGCAGTTACCTGGAGCACTGAGAGGAAAAGTGACTTGTCTAGGGTCACATAGCAAGTATGTTTCAAAGGCAGAACTTGAACTCAGGTCATCTTAACTTCAAGGATCTATCTACTACACTATGCTCTCTATATTTACATAGAGGCATATGTGTATAGGAAAAGCAATATTTCACATTTACATTGCTCATTTTTATATGTGCAGTATATATATATAAATATGAGCTTAAAGAATAATTCACATATATACATGTGTGTACATATATCCATATACATTAAATGGGATCTGGTAACCCTGACATTGTGCTTGGAGATCCTGGCAGGACACTGATGGAAAATTGCAGCATTACAAAATGTAATACTACAAATGTACCAAAAAGTACAATTCTTTGTCTAAATTTTCCCAACAATTGTGTCCAATCCCTGGTGTACTTGGCTTGTAGAAGGCCAATTCAGTTTAAACCATTCCCTGCCTCAGAAAACTTTACCCTTTGTCAGCTAGTCATGATTCGAGAATGTTACCTTCCCTAAAAAGACAAGCAATAGCCATTCATAGACAATAAAATGTTCAATCTTAACATTTGCTCTGACTTGGCTGTTGCCTTTCACACCAACCATATGCTCAAAAATCACCTACCTTTCCATACTGTTAACACACTGGCACCACCAGAATGTCTTGAATAAATGCATTAATTAATCTAAATCAGATGCAATATGCATCCGTGTTATCTCTCTTTCAATGGGAAAAGGACCAATCATCAATGAGCATTTAAATTAAATTCTGTCAGGAAAATATGCTTCTTTGATAGTGTAGACATTTGCATTTTATATTCTTCAATTACCATCTGCTAATGGCAATTTAATTGTTCAATAAATAACACCAAAGAGAGTAAACATTAATGAAGAATGGAGAAATTTTTCATACAATGAAATCATTCCTTTTTCATTTTCAGACGACTACCACCATATTCAGCAATGAAAAAAAGATCATCAATCAAAGACAGAGAACAATCAGGAAAGATTGTAACTGTGGCTCTAGAATATTAGATGACCAAAGGAGATAGCTAATTCTTTTTAATGGCTAATTTTTAAAGTGGTTTTGGCCAAATGAGAAGAGGAGGATAAATTGATCTGTATTTTAGTTGGAACCTAATACTAGTGAAACTGAGTCAGACAAAGGCGACTTGGATTCTAATTCTGGCTTGGCCACTATACAATCATGGTCAAATCCATAACCTCCCTGGGTCTCAGTTTCTCATCTTAAAGAGTTAGACTAAGTAACAGTAGCTGACATTTATATAATGCTTTCAAGTCTGCAAAGTTTATTACCTATATTATCTCATTGGAGTCTCCTAACAACATTATGATAATGTAACAACAATAACAACAATAATAATAACAACGCTTTAAAGTTTCCAAATCTCTTTGCATATATTATCTCCTTTGATCCTTACAACAACTCTGTGAGATAGGGGCTATTATTATTCCCATTTTACACATAGGAAACCAGATTTATAGATGAGGCTACTGAGGCAGAGCTATGAGATGACTTCCCATGGTCATAATGCCAATAAATGGCAGAAGTAAGATGTAAAGCCAGGGATTCCTGACCCCCAAACCAGCACTTTATCCACTCTGCCATCTCTAACATTCCCAGAGAATATGTACCAGAATACATATCTAGAGATAGACTAGATTGAGTTCATCTGAGATCCCCTGATGTCCATTCACAGATGGAGAATAGAACAAGAATCCCTACCTCCCATCTAGGTTAGGAGCTAGAAGATATGGTGAACCAAGGAAGATGACAACAGTGATATTGAAGGTTTCAAAGGAAGAGAATAAAGGAAGCATAGTAGAGAAATCTCTAGCCTTAGAGTATGGAAGATCGGGGGTCAAGTCTGGCCCTTGGCTTTGTGACCCTAGGTTATTCAATTACTCTCTCCCTACACACCAATGAAATCATAGGGAGAGATCTAGATAGAAAGAAACAGAGAGAGAGTGATATGGACAGAGATGCAGAAACAGAGACAAAGAAACAAACAGAGAGATAGCAAGAGACACAAAGACAGAGAGAAATTCTGAGAGAATTTTTTTTCTCCTTTCTAAATGTGCCTCTACCAGACAAAGTAAAAGCAGATTTGTAGAATCACCCAAGTGAATGATTCAGGTCAAAATAAGTGTTCTTTGGAGCCTGAATTATCTGGTTCATGTGTCTATGTTGCTCAAAATAAATTGGATAACTGGCTAATCTTCATGTCATGCTATGTGGTCACAGCCCAAGTCTGTACTGTTTTCTTTGAAAAATGGTTTCTAGTGCTTGTGAGAGTCGTTTGACTAGAGAAGCATGTCCATGCTTTGCCTCAGCCAAGTTGTCATACAGGGAAAATTCCAATCCATTAGAATCTACCTCCTCAACCATGCCCAGGAGAAACCCTTTTCCCACTTTGGAATCCATGCGCTGTGTAGTAATCTGGCCTGCTCATAGTGCTTTTGTCTGTGAGTTGGTGTTTTGTGCTTCAGCAGAAGGGACAGCTATTATTTATTGTTTGTAATGAATCCTACCTAAGTCACAGGGGTATTGGGAGAATTACTGTCAGGTTTTGTAGAGTGCCTTGAGCTCTTCATAAGAGAGGTACTATACATGATAATAAGAGTAATAGCAATAATATCCTTGCACAACCCTGACACTGTGTTCGTCTTTGTCTTAAAGAGCAAGATGGTTCATCCCTGGGCCTTGTGGGAATTACTGAACTCACTCTGCTCTAGGAATGCTGAGACAGTTGAAAAAGATGCTCATTACACTCACTGCCTGTGATATGTGAACTGTATGTGAATGTGCCAAGCTGAGTTGTTTTCAACTTCTTTTAAAAACATTTTTGCGGAGAGAAAAGAAAGGTGTCATTTGAGTGTGCCTGGCATACCTAATGTGAGTTTGAAACATGATACTTTTTACTTAGTAAAAAGTTCAGGAAAGAGTAGGTAAAAAATATCCTCACCCAAACTATTGCAGTTTACCAAAAGTTACAAATATGAATTTGTAAGAACCTGTCAGCATACACACAAGAAAAGCCAAAAGCAAAGGGGTGCTATAGAGAAATGTAAAAATGTTTGCAAATATGAATAATCATAAAGTTAACAAGAACTGAGGCTCTCCCTTACTGCCCCACGCCAGCAGATCATGGGATCATTGATCTGGAGCTTATAAGGACTTCAGAAACCATTCCCTCTTTTTTTTTTTTGTAAATGAGGAAAAGTAAAGCTTGGCCAGGTTAAGTGACTGATCCAAAGTCATACAGGCAGCAAAAAATTAAAAGGAGTACTTGAACCCTGGTCCTCTGGATCCAGAACTAGGGCTTATTCTACTACACTATCTAATAGCATTTCCTCCCTATGCCTCTGCCACTAACCCAGTCTTAAACCTTTCTTCAGTCAGGCAATTAACAATATTTAGATTTGGAGTTAGAAGACCAGGGTTTGAATCCTTGCCCCAATACATCACTAATAACCACAGACATAGCAGAATGTCTATGGTCCTCTTTCCATAAGTATGAAATGAGGAAGTTTGACCAGATGATCTCTAAAGGGTTCTTCTAGCTTTAAATCCTGTGATCCTCTCACTCAGGCCCCAATGCCCACAGATCTTGAACAAAGATCTCTGTAGAGGTAAGTGAGGCAGGAAAAACCAAGAACCTTTGTTGCCATAGCGTACTTGTGACCAGCAGCATCAGTGTCCTCTTTTGGGCGGGGAGAGACTCTTGTGTCTGGAGATGTACAATCTATTGCACAACCAGAGCCTAAAGTTTGATTAAGGGTGAGCCTTTTTTCCAAGCTAATAGACCTACAGAAAAAAAAAATCTATAAAAGAAGGTTCATAGTCATATTATTTGTGAAACCAAAGAAAGTTGGAAACAAAACATGCACCAAATAATCAGGGAAAGGCTGAACAAATTATGGAAATAGTATTGGTAGTGGTAGCAGTAGCAGCAGCATTTATATAATGTTTTAAGGTTTGCAAAGCACTTCACAAATATTATCTCATTTTACTCTCACAACAACCCTGGGAAAATAAGTGCTGTAATTATTTCCATTTTATAGATGAGGCACACAAAGATTTCCTGACTTGCCTAGGATCATACAGCTAATAAATGTCTGAAGTCAGATTTGGGCTCAGGTCTTCCTGGCGAGGCGGTTGGAGAGTCAGTGTTCTGTCTGCTTAGTCATAAGAATGTAATAGAATATTTACAATAATCAGTACAAAGAATTCAGAGAAATAATGGGAAATTTGTGGAAGTGTTGCTGAGTATAAAAGGCACAGCTTTAAGAACAACATACACCATGACTATAACAATATAAATAAGAGAGGTAACAAAACTCTGATCAGACACGAAGGTCTATGTGACTGCCATGTTGTCCAAGATAAAGGATACATTTCTTCTTTCTTTTTACAATTTATTGTTTGTTTTTTTCAGAGCATGTACCTTTGGGGAGGAGGTGAGAAGAGGATGGTCTGGTTGTTTGTGGGGAAGCGTCAAAATAAAATGTGTCAGTAATTTTTTGGTTAAGTCAATGATCCAGTTCAGCCAATTGGCAGGTTATCCCTGCAAGTGTGTATTTCTGATGACTTTCCCCTAAACCACTATCTATCTATCTATCTATCATTAGGTTGGACAGGAGCCGTGTCTAGCTAAGACAAAGGCATCTGAACCATTTCTAAGCAGTTTTCAGGACCCAGCCAAAATTGAATCAATAACAAAAGCCACAGAGACATAGGTAAGGCAATTTGTGGAAGTCGGACTATAGAGGCCTCCAGGACTATTTGGTCCCTCTGTTCATTTCAATGGTATATGATAAGCTTTGGTCCCTCTGTTCATTTCAATGGTATATGATAAGCTTTCTATCCTTTGAGATCTGGTTCTGACGTTCACTTCCACAATCTATTAAATTGCAAACAAGCAAACTGGTTGTGCCCAAATCATACTCAAAACTTTAATAAATTTCCCCAGAGAAGCTGCCCTAATCCTGCCTCGGCAGAACTTCTTATCAATTCCATAAACACTTCCTGTCTCTAGTGTCTCAATCTCTCTCCTCTCCCCCTCTTGAATTCTCACTTTCTTCACTCCAGGCTGGGTCCAATGAGGCAGGCTAGCCCTATTCTCCCTCTAAGAAGCTGCCCCTTGGCACTCTGCAATTTCTAAAATCTGATTTTCGAATTGCTTTCCTGGATTTTACAACTCTTCATCAGTTTGCTCCTCCCTCTCTTTCCAAATGCATTTCTCCCTATCTTCATCAATCTGTCACCCTCCAACCCCACCCCCTCACTCTATTTCTTGGCTTGTCAAGCACATACAGTTTGAATGAGGAGGCTGAAAATCTCATTTATAACTTTGGAAAAGTCTTGCAGAAGCATATTGCAAAATCCTCCCTAATAGGAGGGAGAAGTGCCTAAAAATGAATTTCTGAAAGAGGGAGTAGCCCTCCAATAGAGCAAGACCATAAACTGCTTTTACAATGCTTTTTGGAAATCTCACACAAGCACCTTCCTCTACCACATTGTTTGTGCAGCTCTCAATGCAACAACCTTCTTTATGTCCTGAATTCTGGGTTTGTTTGTTTTTAATGGTTTGTTGATGCCTTTAGTTTTGATATCACAGTCATATTCTGCTACTGTCACTCACTTCAAATGAGTCCCCTTCCAACAAAGAAAAATAGTTCAATAAAAACAACCAATATCATGACCCCCATTAATAGCCTATGAAACACTGAATTATCTTTTTTTTAAATGAAAACGCTGTTCAAACTGAGGCAACAAATCCCATTGAAATGGCTACAAATATTAAATGGCTGCCCCCCCATGTCTGTTAAATTCTTCCTAGACCCAAAGATATCCCCAAAGAGATGCTAATTTTGGTAGCTTTTCTGAGGCCATGCTTGTCCTCAGACTTGTGATTTTACTCTCCACATTGGAGCCTTCTTCTATAAGCCTAACAGATGGTTGAATTCCTAACAGCCTCAGGTGACATTTAATGGTTGAGACAGACACAGCCTCACAGGGCAAACACCTCTTTCTTCCGCACCCCTCTCCTGCCCCAGGCAATTCTATGGTGCAACAATGGGAGGGGGATGTGTGAGGAGATGGAAGGGGGTAACAGACTCTAAAGAAAAGTAGATATAAATACCAAAATTTTCCAGATGCCACAAACAACAGAGTGTGAGTGCCTTGGTCCCGTCAAGCTCACATGCCTTGAGTGACAATAGGCAAAAGAGAAGAAAAACCTGAGCCTCTGAAATGTTGGACCTAGTGAGTTTTTTATCTATCTTGCTGCCTGTTAGTTTCTTAGTATGGTTTAAATTGTAATTATAGTAAAACCAATGTTATGTAAGGTTCATAGAATCCCTTCCTTCCTTTGGCAGACATACCAGGTTCAAGCTCAGTGGAAATCTCTCTAGTAACAATCAATATTACTCATGTTGACCCAGTTTAGAAGTCTCAGATTAGTAAAAATGCTTGGACAGATGAAGGCTGTTGGAAGCTGGGCCATTATTTGGAGGCACTCCTCTCAGAGGGATAAAGTTGCCTGCTTTAGTAACAGTACAAAAAAGAGTATATCTAAGAGGCTAAGTACTATTTTGCTACTAATATGGACAAGATGGGTACATGAATGCTACATGTTCTCAAGAGAGGGACTTGACATTGATTGGTTCAATAGAAGGTTCAGTTTACAAGACTAGAATTGAGAAAGGGAGATGAGAGCAGAGGTCAACCTTAACCCTCTAATAAACTTTCCCTTGTCGCATTAACATTTTCTAGGCTCTTCTCTTCCTGGACCCACAGTATCTCATTAAGGAGTTACAGTCAGGACTGGAGATATGAAATCTTACTAAGCTGGACAATGATCTTATGCGACAATAATTTTTTTAAAAAGCATTTATGAGGTACTTACTATGTGCTGGGCACTTTGCTATATGCTATGAATACACATACAAAGAATGAGGCAATTTCTACTATCAAGGAGCTTAAATTTTAGCAGAGGAGACAAGAAATACATGTATATGTACATATAGAAGAAATATAAATGAATGAATAGAAAAGATTTGAATACAGGGTCATTAGGGAAGAAGAGCACCAGCATTTGGGCGAATCAGAAAAAGCTTCATGTAGAAGGTGATGCTTGAACTGCATCTTGAAGAAAGACAGAGACTCCATGAGACAAAAGTGAGAAGGAAGTACATTCCAGGTATGGAGGACAGCCACCATAAAGGCATGCAGAGGGGAGATGGGGTGTTGTGTGTGAAGCACAGATGCACTATTTTGGCTGTATTATAGAGTTCAGGAAGGGGAATGATGTACAATTAGACTGAAAAGATAGGTTTGGGCCAGTTTGTAAAAGTCTTTTAATATTAACAAAAGAGTTTAAAATTTATTGCTTCTTTCCAAGGAGATTACAAGACACAGGATGGTACCATGATTCTAAAGGACTATATGGGTCCCTGAAGGAAAGGTGGTTCTCAATGGAGAGGTAGACTGACATAAATTCTTTATGGCTTACTCTGAGTCCTTAATGTGTTTTCTGCATGGGGTGAAATAAAGGCTGTCCTGTACCTGATATGCATTGTTACCTTAAGTGTTTGTATGGGGGTCAAAATAAAGCAAGAGAGATGGTTTTTGGAACCACCTTAAGATTATACCTAGTCCTTGTCAGACCAAAGCCTGGAGTATTGAGCTATAGTTAATTAAAATGGTTTCCCCAATAGATAACTGATTGTTAACCACATGGAGTCTAAATTCAGGGATTGTGGGAAATATTGTGACAGTAAGAGTCATAATGTAGTAGCAAAAATAAATTTATTAAAACAATAGAAAAGATAAGTGAGAGTGATGGAGCTTGTACTTCTAAGAGTAGTGGGAGGCCCAAATAGCTTCCCTGTAGACCAGCTGACTATATGAGAATCTCCCAGATTCATGGGTGTGATCTGAATAGAAGCTTCAATGAGTCAGGCTAATGCAAAATTTTTTATATAAACTACTTGTGTGAGGTCCAACTCAACAATTGGATCTTTTACAACAGGTGTCATTCATGGTTTAATATTGTGGTATTATAGAACACAGAGGCACCTAGGTGGCTCAGTGGATAGAGTACTGATCCTGGAGTCAGGAAGACCTGAGTTCAAATGTGGCCTCAAACACTTACTAGCTGTGTGACCCTGGACAAGTCACTTAACCTCTGTTTGCCTTATACCGTTTGAGAAGGAAATGGCAAACCCACTCTAGTGTCTTTGCCAAGAAAACCTTATGGACAGCATTGGCATGCTTCTTCTTCTTGTTGTTCATTCTTTGAAGAGGACTGATGACATCACAATGTTGGAATAATGGGTGATATCTTAACTTGTATGTGAATTGGATTTAAGTGAGGCAGAGTTGCACAAAGTTATCAGCTTCACTCTCTCTTCCAGAGTCATTGAAATATAGTGGCAAGACAAAAGTCAAGACAACTGGCAATGACCTTGGTGTCTTTGATGTCTGACTGAACTCCAAGAGCTCCACAGTGCCTGCTTCAGCTGCCTTCATGGCCATGGGGAAAAAATTGTTCTCATCCACCCATTCTGGTGGGGGAAGTTTTCACATGCTTGGGGTAGACATCCCCCTAATTCACTGACTGATTTGAGGTCTGTTGGTTACCTTCAACCTAGTTTAGCCTGTCTGCTGAGATAGTCTTACCGAGGTGTGGCCGCTGCACGTACAACAGCTTCTTGGAGCCATAGGTGAGAGCTAGGTGACAAGTGGACACCAAAGGTAGATGAGCAGCCATAAAAAGGGCTTAGTAAGCCCTCGTATCTCTAGGACTAGGGCAGAAAGATGTGGGCTAAAGACTGTCAGCATGAATGTTCATGACACCTGCAAATCCTACCCTCCTTTTGATAGATATCTTCTATATTCACAATTCTATGTGTCATGTATGATACACTAGCTGAAGATTTCCACTTTGCTCTGGACTATTTAAGAAACATATTGAGACCTTTCTTTTGGTGCCATTTAGTGGAGCCAGAAATATTAATTCCTTAAAACTCTATTTCCTCATTATCTGAAATGCAGTATAGAATAATGTCTGTGAGCTAATACTATTGAAAAAAACAACAGGAAGAGTCTGTGCCTTTTGTGGTTTGGTGGCATCTGGTGTGATGATGGAAGTTATTCCATTTCATTTTCATTAAGAAATCAGTTTCTAGCTTTGGTAGAGGTTAGCCTTTCCTATATACCCCATATACCCTATACATTGGTGTATAATCGTCCACAAGGTCATAAAGAATCAGACACAACTGAACAACCAAACAAATGATAGAACACATAGATACATAAAGGGATTCTGGTAGTTGGGTTCAGATGGAAGTAACCACAGTCTGAAGTCAAGAGATACCTTTTGTTCAACTTATCTTTAAGTGAATAAACTCCTCAGCAAAATTTCCTGCCTACTATAATTGGCAAAGGATATGAGCAATCAGTGCTCCAAAGAATTATGACTTGTAAATGAATGGGTGAATGGAAGAATGAGGCATTTATTAAGCAATCACTATAGGCCAAGCAATGTGCTTAGTGTTGTGGATACAAATACAAAAGTAGACAATTCCTACCCTCAAGGAATTTACATTCTGGTTGGAGAGACTATACTCAAAGGAAAGTGGGAGCCAGGGAAGGGAAAAACTTTGGTCTCTAAAGTTATTGGGATAATGAATAGAGCCATAGAGGAGTAGACTGTTATACCCTATACAGACACAATGGCAAAGTCGGTTTGGTCATGGATTATGGTTCCAGAAGTGAAGGACAGGGAGGGAACAAAGGTTGAGGAAGATAAGAGAAGTCAATTCACCAACATGGTGGCATCTGTAGAGAAGTTAACCAAAAAATAGGGGTTATTAAATAGCTACATGAAAAACTGTTCCACATCACTAATAATAAGAGAAACTCAATTTAAAGCAACTCTGACTTTTCATCACACACCCAGAAAATTGGCAAAGGTGACAAGATAGTAGTAATCAATGTTATTTTTTCTGTGGTGGATTTTATTTGATTCCCTCCTCCCCCTCATCCCCTAGTCAGGACTCAGGAAGCCTAGAACACTAATACATAGTTAGTGGTGCTGTGAATTGGAGATGTAATTTCCAACCATTCTGGAAGCAATTTATAGTTATGTGAAAAAAATTAATTAAACTGTTCATCCCTTTCAACCCAGACATCCCTTTGCTGGGCTTAAACCCCAAAAAGGTCAAAGACAGAAAGAGAAGTCCGATTTATACCAAAAAATTCATAGCAGCACTTTTTGTAATAACTAAGAACTGGGAACAAAGTGGGTACCCACTGACTGAGGAATGACTAAGCAAATGTGAGATGTGAATGGAACAGAATATTATTGCACCATCAAAAACAATGTATATGAGAAATTCAGAGAAACCTGGGTAGGCTTGAATGAAAAGAAGCAGTGTGTTGTAAGCAGACACAGGAAAACAACATTCCCAATGACTGCAACAATGTAAATGGAAAGAACAACAAAATGAAGCTAAATGCTGTATAATTATAAAAATCAATTTTGACCCTGGAAAAGAGATAAGTAAATATGCCTCCCTCCTTTCACTGGAGAGATAAGGGACTATGGGTGTGAAATGTTTTATCTGCCATCAAACATATTAGATACATAGGATGGTTTCATTTAATTGATTTAATTTTTTTCTTTGTTTAACAAGGGAAAGTTTGTGAAATGGAGTGAGGGAAAAAGTATTCTAGAAGTGGTTATAACTTTTTTGATTCTTCTGTATTTGTTTTATTTTATTTTTATCATCAAACAACCACTATCTTCTAAACATAAAAAAAACTTCTGGGAAGAATGTTTGGTGTCAGAGTATATAAATAGAAAGTATGATGAAGAAGTAAAATTACTGAGCTAGGACTCCAAAGACCTCAGCTCTAATCCTTGTTCTATAAAGACTTTGCTGTATGGACCTAAGCAAGTCAGTTAACTGCTCTGTACCTTAGTTTCTTGCCCTGTATATTGAAGAGGTTGAATTAGATGGCCTTTAAGGACTCATACAAGGGGCATGCAAATCAACATGCTGTACAAGAATGTCAGGACATTCCACATCAAGAAACCCTATACATGGTTCATACTGTAAAGGAGAATATGGGTGGGGCTGAAATTTATAGCACAAAGAAGTGAAAGTTGTAGTCATTGAAATTTGCTGTCAAAAAAAATAAAAAATAAAAAAAAATTTGCTACTGTCACTAAACCTCAGACATTGGTATCTCTAGTACAAGGGCAGAAAGATGTGGGCTAAAGAGTGTCAGCATGAATGTTCATGACACCTGCAAATCCTACCCTCCTTTTGATAGATATCTTCTATATTCACAATTCTATGTGTCGTGTATGATATACTAGCTGAAGATTTCCACTTTGCTCTGGACTATTTAAGAAACGTATTGAGACCTTTCTTTTGGTGCCATTTAGTGGAGCTAGAAATATTAATTCCTTAAAACTCTGCTTCCTCATTATCTGAAATGCAGTGTAGAATAATGTCTGTGAGCTAATACTATTGAAAAAAGCAACAGGAAGAGTCTGTGCCTTTTGTGGTTTGGTGGCATCTGGTGTGATGATGGAAGTTATTCCATTTCATTTTCATTAAGAAATCAATTTCTAGCTTTGGTAGACACTCCTGCTTTTGGAGGACACTAAAATATTTAGTTTGGATCTAGCATAAGAATATATGAAGGTATTAACTTCCTGAAATTAGTTATTCACTACTTAGGTGTTAGAGTTTTTAAATGTTTTAATTGGTTGAGCTCAACTCCACCTTATACCCCCACCCCAAGTTTCTGTTTTGATTTTCCATTCCATTTTCCTGAACCTCTTAACAAATAACCCTTAACCTGTCCTATTCGCTTGCTCTCCTTCTCATTTTCCTTGTCATTCTCTTCTTTTATTTGCATTCCTTTCAGAATTTTCTATTTGCTTATATTACTTGGAAAAACAGTAATTCTGTAAATAACAAGTTTGTAGTATGTGAATCCCAGCCCAGAAACTGTGATGTCTGGAATTTATTCTATTTTCAGTAGCCCACACAAGATCTGGGTGGAATCCTCTTTTAAAAACCAAATGTCTTTAATTTTATTTTGGAATCAAAATCAATTGTGTTCTCTTTGGGAAACCTATTTTGTAATAACTCTGCCCATGCTGTTACCTCCTAGCTCTGAGAATCATTTGCTAACTCATTTTACAGAGTCCAGAATTTTTTAAGCAAATTCTATAAATGCTACAAAAATAGGACCTCAATTTATTTTTGTAAATAAAAGATATCCTTTAAATTTTTTTTAAATATGAAGTACAGTTGAGGTTTTTACTATTTAAATATGAAAGGAGAAAAGTAGTTCAACAGTCTTTTGCTGGCTCTAAGAAATATCCAAAGAAGAAGATTCTTCTCTATGTGTTTCTCAAAAAATATTATATATATATATATATATGTAATCATATATATATATATATACTGTAATAAATTGCTTAATAGTTGTTTTTCTTAAGTAGAGTTGAGAGACTTCCTCATATGTGAGCACCCTCAAAGCTACCTCAAGTTCTGAGACACACATAGTTGTACTCCAAACTCTAGATCATGAGCCCCAACTGATGTGTTTCTTTTGTTTTCTCTTCTCATTTTCATGAATTCTAACTTTAAAGCAATGCTTCTTAATGTTAGATTTCATGGGAATAAGGAAAAAATGACATCTTTATTTTCAATGTAATTATAATTCAATATAATATATTTATTTTATGCATTTAAAAACATTCTGACAATTCCAAAAGAATCATGATGGAAAATACTACCCACTTCCAGAGAAATAACTATGGAGTATGAATGCAGATCAAAGCTTACTATTTTCTTTCTCTTTTTGTTTTTTTTTCCCTCTTTCTTGGTTTTTCCCTTTAGTTCTGATTCTTCTTTCACAACATGACCAATGTAGAAATGTGTTTAATATGATTGTCCAGGTATAGCCTATATCAGACTGCGTGCCATCTTGGAGAAGGGGGTGAGAATGGAGGGAGAAAAAAAATTTGGAACTCAAAATCTTTTAGATATGAATGTTGAAAACTATCTTTACATATAATTGAAAAAAATACAATACTATTAAGTGGGAAAAAATTATGATATGGGGTCCATATCAGACAACTGCCAATGGGGTCCATGGCACAAAAAAAAAAATGTTATCAACCCTTAATCTAAAGCAGTAAGAACCTCAGAGGTTATCTAGTTCAAACTCCCTATTTTTTTGGAAGGAAGGAAGGAAATAAACATTTATTAAGTGCCTAGGATATAGTGTTCCAGCACTACTAGATGTTTTACAAATGTTATCTCCTTTGTTCCTTGCAACAACCCTGTGCTATTATGTGCTATTATGATGCCCGTTTTATAGTTGAGGAACCTGAGGCAGATGTAAGATGATTTGCCCAGGGTCACACAGCTAGCAAGTTTCTGAGGCTAGATTAGAATTCAGGACTTCCTGACTCCAGGACCAGCACTCAATCCACTGTACCACATACATGCCTCTTTTTTTTTTTTTAAACAGGAACCTGAAGCCCATAGAGATTGTGCATTGCTCAAGGTGGTACAGGTGGGTAAGAGTCGAGTGTTGATCCTGAATCCTCTTGAATTCAGCACCAGTGGTTTCTCCACTGTATCATATGTTTAACTGAAGAGATTTAATGAAATGGTAGAGTAAAAATAAGTGACAGGAAAGACTGCCTCTATTACTCTCCCACAAGTTACCCTACCATCAAAGGTAAAGAGAACACATGCAACCCGTTCAACTTGTGCTTTTAAGGTGATGCCCCAGCTAGACCCCTTCTCTTCTTTCTTGGAATTCCTTTATCTGCTTATCTGGTGTGTCTACGGCTCTATGGTTGGGATCTCCACCGAGCTGTTCTCTGCTGCCATCTGCTGGTCTTCAGCTAATGTGTGACCCCCGCCACCCCCAATCTGCAGGGGTCTATCAGCTATTTTTGCTCATGGTCCCAAGGACAATTTTAACCCTTTTTAAATGTAATCTCTTGATGGATGCACACAACCAGCAATCACAAATGCTCTTAGGGGGCAGCTGGGTGGCACAGTGGATAGAGCACCGGCCCTGAAGCCAGGAGGACCTGAATTCAAATGTAGCCTCAGACCAAACACTTGACACTTACTAGCTGTGCGAGCCTGGGCAAGTCATTTAACCCCAATTGCCTAAAAGTAAATAAAGAAAGAAAATAAATTTTAAAAAAAGAAATGCTCTTAGGCATTTAAGTCTGTCTTTTGGACTCAGCTCCTCTGCTGCTACTCAGACTCCCACTAATATCTTATTTGATTAATGGTCAGAAAATTCCTTTCGATTTCTTCCATATTCCCCTCGGCAGCTAGGTGGCACAGCAGATAAAAGTGCCAGGCCTGTAGTCAAGAGCTCTCATCTTCCTGAGTTCAAATCCTGCCTCAAATACTTATTAGCTTTGTGACCCTAAGCAAGTCACTTAACCCTGTTTGCCTCAGTTTCTTTATCTGTAAAACAAGCTGGAAAAATATGGCAAACTATTCCAGTATCTCTGACAAGATAACCCCAAATGGTGACATGAAGAATCAGACATGACTGAAAATGACTGAACACCAGCAAACAACAAAAAAGTTAGGAGTTCCAGTTAGAAAAAAATTACAAAGGATCCAGATAGAGCAGCAACGAGGTGATTCTTCCAATACCCAGAATGCCTTTGGCCTATGTAAATCACTTGATGAAGTAAGATTGAAAGGGACTGGATGCAGTTGGTAAGGCCAACCATTTTTGCCTTACTTCTTCCTAGCAACCAAATCATCTTGCCTCCTACATTTAGTTTATTTTCTTTTTTTTCATGTCAAGACCAAAATAGGACCTGGTGTTTTTAGAAGCAGGATGCCTGCCTGCAAAGAGCAGCAAGGATCAACAGCAGGAGGAAAGGCCAGCCTGAGAGCACATATTTATCCATTTTATGAAACAGGGAGATCAAAGCCATGAGGCAGACAAAGCAAGCTCGCAGAGCTCAACCTAGCAGGAGAAAGTAAAAGTAATCTTTCTAAATCAGGAAAGAGTGACAGATCTAAGAAAGTGTTCAAAGAGCGAGAGGGCCATGCTAAAGGGGTAATTGGGACCTTAACCCAAAAAGCTAGGAGCTAGATTTCTGAAAAGAACCTGTGATGAAAGAGCAGCTTAATATTAGCAACAGTAAGATAAGAAAGTAGCAATAACAGTGCTTAACTTTTCCTTCCCCATTGTATTTTCCTTTAACTCTCGCCTATTGCAGGCATTAAATTACAAAGTGGAGGCTAATTAATTCCTGTGTTGCTAAGTTGATTTTTTTTTTTGATTCTGAATAAGTATAATTATGTAGAGAGATACTATGGAGAGGATACAAAGTTGAACTTGGAAATACCTGGGTTCAAGTACTACATCAGACACGCTGGCTGTGTGACATTAGGGAAGTCACTCGATCTTTCATTGTCCCAGGCCGCTAAGACTGAGTTGTAGAAGAGTTGTTGGTCTGTCCTAGTAGAGAAAACTTCCTCACTAGGAACTTCCAACACCATAAAATAACGATGAAGATAACGTCTAGCATTTATAAATCATTTTAAGGTTTACAAAGCATTTTACATACATTAATTCATTTTGTTCTCACAACAACCCCTGTGAGATAGATGCTATTCCAATCTCCATTTTACAGATGAAGAAACTGAAATAGATAGGGTTAAGTGACTTGCTCAGGGTCACACAGCTAGCAAAGTGTCTAAGGCAGGATTTGAACTCAGTTCTTCCTGATCCAAGTCTCATATGCAATCCACTAGGCCGCTTAGCTGCCTGACCAAAAGGAAAAAGAAAATCTCAAAAACTGAAATAGATCTAAAGCTTCATTGATTTGGGAGTTCCCTGCAACAATGCCCATTACAACCCACCCATGTTTTCCCATCCTCTGTAACTCTTGTACATGTTCTCCCAAAAATTTGCCACAAGGGGTCCACCAAACATTCTGAAGGCCTTCCCTTGATTTCTCATGATAGCAAGAGGACAGCATTGGAACATTCCAGTCATTTACCTGTCATCCCTCACTCTTGCCACCTGACCAGCCCATCTTCTCTTCCAATAAGTAGACTATGAGCTTCTCAAGAAAAGGGACTGGTTTTTTGTTTTTTTGTTTTTTGTTTTTTTTTTACTTCTTTGAATCCCTAGCACTTAACACCATGCCTGGGGCTTATTTGGACACTTAGTAAATGTTTATTGACTAACTCTCATAAAATTTTTTAGTGACATCCTTTCCTCTTTTAGAGTTCCTCACTGGTTATATGTTAGAACACTCACAACACTAAAACACTCAAAATTCACCTTTGCTGTTCTTTTTGTGTGATACTTATCTTTAATTCTTCAGAAGCTGTGAAGTTCTAGGTTGTGTTGTCATATAGCAATTCCAGCAAAATGTTTGTTTTGGAAAGATGGGTCTTTGCTTTCATGAGAAGTTTTGCACAAGGAAGAAAGCTTTGCAACATCCAGAAAGTAATCTAAACTATTTTTTGCCTTCTTTTCAACTCTAAGCCTAGATGATTGTCAATCTGTATCATCTGTCCTACAAGCTCTATATAGTGTTCATTGAAATTCATGTCGAAAGCTAGGTTTTAGGAAATCTGAGAAATAGACATTCTTCATCCATTTTGTCTGTGTGGATCGAGTAGCCAAACTCCTTTGAGTGAGTACAGATCTCTTCAGGAGATTGTTATGTCTTGGGATTTAATGCTTTCAACATAATATAATTCAAAAAATAGGAGCATCTAGAAGACCTCAGGGGCAGCTAGGTGGCACACTGGATAGAGCACTAGGCTTGGAATCGGGAAGACTTATCTTCATAAATTCCAATCCAGCCTCACTTACTAGCTGTGTGACCCTGAGCAAGTCACTTAATCTGGTTTTGCCTCAGTTTCCTCATCTATAAAGTGAGCTGGAGAAGGAAATGGCAAACCACTCCAGTGTCTTTGCCAAGAAAAGCCTGAATGGGATTACAAAGAGTTGGACATCATTGAAACGACTGAACAACAACAGAAGACCTCACCATCCACCAGAAATCCCTGTTTGATCTGGGCTCTTTTCTAAAGTTCCTCCATTTCACGTCAACTCCATGGAGTGAACACTTTTGAGACGCATCCATCTAGTCTTATGCCTTACCCAGTCTATCAGGTGTGCTATCAGAGAGTCACTGAACACTCATATCTTGGCTATTTCCAGTTATTTGTACATAAAGAAATCTGAGCTAATGTGGCTTGTGACCTTAGGTGAGTCACTTAATTCCTCTGAGTCTCAGTTTCCTCATCTGTAAATTGAGGGCATTGGACTCAATGGACTCGAAGGTCCCTTTTATCACCAAATCTATGATCCTATTATTTTTGTTCAATCATTTAAGTTGTGTCCAACTCTTCATGACCCTATTTGAAATTTTTGTGGCAAAGATACTAGAGTGGTTTGCCATTTCCTTCTCCAGCTCATTTTACAGATGAGAAAACTGAGACAAACAGGACTAAATGACTTCCCCAGGGTCACATAGCTAGTAAGTGGCTGAGGCCATATTTGAACTCAAGTCTTTCTGACTCCAGGCCCGGCACTCTATCCATTGTGCCACCTAAATGATCCCATTACTCTTTTCAACTGTTGGTAACCTTCTAAAGTTCTGGGTTTATTCCAAGACAGAATTAATTCACCTCTCAAAACCTAGCCCTCCACCTCTTAACATCTTGTTTCCTATTGGCTACAGAATCCAGGAGTCTCTGAGTTGGATGTCCCTTGGGGAGGCTCCACTCCTAGATCCTCTTCATTGTTGTCCACAACTTACCTCTTTTGGAAGACAGTGTGTCACAGCAGCACAAGAGAAGCACAATTTTTTCTGTCATCAGACATGACAGATTGATTGACAGGTTCCAAATCGAGCAACTGCTGGTGGCAATTGCATTGACATAGGAAAAGGAGCTGAAAATGGGTTTTACTTTAACTCTATCAGTTTGGCAAATTTCTTGAAGTTCTTCTTTGAATAAGTTACTTTGCTAAAAATGAAAAAAGACAGCTCTTCCTCCTTTCAGAAAATTACAATTCCGTTACTGGAATCACAGCTGCAGATACCAAGCCACATAGAAATTTGAAAAGGTGATGTGAGAAAAGTAAATTCTTTTCCACATGGATTGCAAAATGCATTCTTAATTTACACAATAATATGCCAATAGTTGAGATGCACAAGTAGACTATCAAATTTCAAGCTTATTTCTGGTAAAATAAAATAAAAGGACATTTTTTAATAGATACACAAGCAAACACACACAAAATCTCCTCCCCTAGCAAGAGATTGTTTCTATTGTAACTTTCTTTCCCAGCTTTCGTGATTATACAGTAATGTAAGTGATCCCTGTAAGAGATACAACACTCTCCTTTCTACCCTCTCTCATTTTACTTCTCTCCATACAACCCACTTTGTCTACCCCACAGTCCCTTTTGTAATATTCAGTAATTTAGTCAATATAATACTATGGAGACTCTTACATATAGATAATTGCTGGTTGATCTCTGTTGAAAATATTTATTATTCTAAGTATTTATTCAGTTCAGTTTGTTGAGCTTTCTGCTCACTTTCAAAGGGTATTTTGAAAAAAATAAGCTTCTGATGAGTTCTTGAGCATTCTTTTGATTTTTAAATTGCTCATCTTTTGCCTTCAAACCACATTCTGAGAGTAGCTGAAAAACTGATTCTGGGCTTGGGACCTTATGGTTTTCCATTTTATATATGTCATATTATAAGCTTTCTGGTAAATTCTGGTTTCCACAGGAAATTCAGGGACAGCTTGATTGCTATTCTTTTTTTTTGTTGTTGTTGCTTATGATATAGAAGTGTATTAAAAACCCTTCTTATTTTCTCTAGAAACATTAAGAAATAATATTTCCCTGTTCTAAACCCTTTCCAGATTTGTCTATCCTGCTCCCCAAAAGGTGAATTAGGTAAAGAATAAATGACTTTTCTTAAGGAAATTAATTCAGGGTGGAAACTATATTCTGAACAAAGAATACCTTAGATCATTGCCTTGCTCACACTCTGAAGTGATTGGTCTATTGACCCAATTAAGGGAAGCCTTTTCTTTCACTGTCCACTAAGGCAATTATACTATGACCTACCCTTCTCTTTTTAAAAAGGATACTAATATTGATCACAGAAAAGAGACTTTTTTCAAACCTTGAGGGGAGTGGTCAGGGAAGATATGGGATAGTGACTAATTATCGAGAGACTATTCCGAAAGGTTAGCCTAAATTGTGTCTGTTATGATTTTTTCATAGTTTGAGATTCCTATAGATGTTATATCATCTTGGGGAAGAGAGGGCATGGGCAAATTATGACCCTTTGTACATTTCTCTCACTAGGCTGGAAGTGCTTGGCTATTTAAAGCAATGGCCAATTAAGTAAAAAAATTTCCTAGCAGACATGCCTAAGATACAGAATACAATATTAATATTATTTTTCATCAACAGTAATATATTTCTTCCTCTTAGAAGGTTAAATAACTCTTTTACTTTGTCATTGTAATTTTGAAATTTGACCCTAATGTACCTATGAGGGTTGATTTTTTTTTTTAGCTTCTTCCTATTGGAATTCTGTGTATTCTTTTGACCTGTATAGCACTGTTTATTATACATAATTCTGGAAAGTTTTTTTTTTTCTCTCCAATTTGGCAAAGTACAATGATCAGAGTCTATTCTTCAATATTTCTTAAGATTCCCATAATTCCAAGGTTGTCTCTCTTTGATATATTCTCCATAGCTGTCATTTTTGGCTGCTTTGATTCCAAATCTTTTTTTGGAATTTTGTAACTAAGTTATTTTCTGAGAGTGGTATTCAACTTCATGGAAAAGACCCTGATATTGAGAAAGATTGAAGGCAAAAGGAAAGGGGGACAGCAGAAGGTGAGATGGATAGATAATGGTATCATGGAAACAGTGAACACTAAGTTGGACAGACTTCAAGAGACAGTGGAGGATAGAAGGGCCTGGTGAGCTATGGTCCATGGGGTCACAAACAGTTGGACATGACTGAATGACTGAACAACAACAATAATTGATGAGCATCCCCTTAGTTTCCAATTCTTTGAAACATCCAAAAATGCTGCCATGGATATTTTTGTAACATGGGTCCTTTTCCTCTCTCTTTGGTCTTTTGTAGGCATTGGCCAAAGTAGCAGTATCACTGGGTCAAAGGGTATGTCCACTTTGGTGATTTGGGGGCCATCGTTCCAAAGTGATTTCCAGAAAAGCTGGACCAGTTCACACCTCCATCAACAGGTCAGCTTTTCTGTTTTCTCATAACCCCTCCAAACACTGTCATTTTCCTTTTTTGTCATCTTTGTCAATTTGATGGGTGTGAGGCACAACCTCAGCATTGCTTTAATTTATATTTCTCTAATTTTTAGTGACATGTAGTATTTTTATATGGCTATTGATACCTTAGATTTCTTCCTTTGAAAACTCATTATTCATATCCTTTGACCATTTATATATTTAGGAATAGCTGTTGTTTTTTATAAATTTGAATCAGTTCCTTACATATCTTGGATATGACACCTTTATAAAAAAAATTTTCTGTTAAGGGTCCCCCCCCAGTTAACTGTCTATATTCTAATTTTAACTGAATTAGTTTTGCTTGTGCAAAACCTTTTTAATTTTATGTAACTAAAATTGTCCATTTTATCCTCTATGATCTCATCTCTTGTTTGTCCCTGAACTCTTTCACTGTTGTGAAAGAAGCAATATCCTAATACCTGCTCCCATGCAAGTTAGACGAGTTTTTCCTTAAATAATATGGAGGCAATTCTCAAGATTTGGTTGGTAAAGGGGAATAAATGCTCAGGCTGTTGATATCACTTCCTAGTTACCTAATTAAAAGCAGCCACAAGGATCTCTAAGTTCTCTCTGATGCTGGGCTGGCAGAAAATGATGGGCAACTCAAGCAAGGGAGCTTCCCTCCACTGAATCACCTGGAGATGTCCTCAATGCATTTCCTTGTTGAATATCCTTCTCCTGCTATGACTAAATAAATCACCTTTTGTTAACTGCTCAATGACCTACAAATGTCTCATTTTGTTTCAGTATCAAACATAAACTACCAGGAAACTGAGTTGACTCAGTCCTGGTCCAGAATACCAATGGAGAGGTCTTTTTTTGTCTCTCTTTTTTTTAGTCAAAGTCCCTTTAAAAGCAGTCTACACCAAGTGCTTCTACTTACTATTCTCTCTTTCTCTTCTAAACATTCTGCAATATGGCTTCTGATATCATCACACAATTGAAATTTTTTTCAGTTATCAGTGGTTTCTTAATTGTGAGATCCAATGGTCCCTTCCCAGTCTATATTCCTCTTGATCTCTTTGCTACATTTGACACTGTTGAACAACCTCTCTCTCTGGACACCCTCTATTCTCTAGGTTGTTGCAAGCCTGCTCTCTTCTCATACTTTCTTGGCCCATTTTGCTCATTTGTCATCCATATCATGGCCACTAAATGTTGGAGTGCCCTCAAGGGTCTGTCCTGGACCTGACTCTGGGACCCTTGGACTCCCCTCCCCAGATATCCCAAATTATCTCCCAAAATTACCTTATATTCTTTTTGTATATATAAAATCCCCTTAAAATTAGGAGCTGACTCTTTTGTACAAAGGGCAATGTATCATGGGGTTCGCTAAGCATTTGGGGTATTGTAATACAACACAGAAGAAGATTCAGCTCAGATTTTAAACATCAAGGCTGGATACTTGAAAAGGCAGAGCAAAGGGAAATGCAGTGGGACTAAAGCTGGGTGGGGATGGGAGTGATGCAATGACTATGGCAATTGGGTCCTTGAGGATGTTTCACAGCATATACCTCAGGACAAGAGACTGAGCATAGAAAGCTGTCTGACTTTTCAGGAAACACAACAAAAGCACTAAGACCATGACCACCCTTTGAGAACTGCTAAAAAGCTGTTTACAGATCCTCCCTTCCTCTAGACCACCATGATCCATTCTCTCCCTTCTCTTTCCTTGGCTAGACATTGGCTGATGGCCCCCTAAAGGGATTTCTTGGCTATGTTTTCATCTTAATTCTTTCACTTTGACTTGGTCTCCTACTGTCCTCAAAAATCTATATATTCAAGTATGAAATGTTGTGGATGACTTGTTTGTATGTGAATGCCATGCAGAAGTGGAGTTGATAAGAAACAGTGGTTATCTTACATCTATAGTGTAAGATAGAATAGCAAAATGTCTCCTCTAGCTTGAGCCCCAGAATTTCATTTATCAGAATTAATAAGCTCCTTGAAGTAGCAGGCAAAAATGACAAAGTAAATCCATAGAATCACTACCCTTGGACTCTAGGAAAGGAAAAAAAAATGAGCCTAAACTGAAGTCTCTAATGTCTACAAGGGTCTATATCTACTGATCAATCTATCAATTGATGGATGAATAGATAAACACAGGATTTGGCACTTATTATGTTCTTAATAAATATTGTTGATTGGTTAATATTGAATAGTACAGTGGCATAGGATTCATATCAAGCTGAACATTGGGACATGAAGATGTAAAAGTGGCTTAATGATAGATGTGGCAGACCTGAATTTCAGTATTAGAACAGATACCAACCAGTATAACTTCCTGAAGATATTTTTAGCCTTGGAACAGCTCCCATTTCAACTTCTTTTCATTATCAAGGCCAAGCAAGACCCATCTGCCTGATTTACATTTTGTTGCTACCACTTATTTCTTCTAAACAAGGCCCAGCTCTCTGTTGCAGGAACCCAGATTCAGCCTTCTATCCCTAAAGGAAGCACGAATCTCTTGTGTCTTGCAGTATTTCGCTTGTCAATTGAAAAATGACATATATATATAGTGCACTAATGCATCCATATATGTGTGTGTGTGTGTAGCCCTCCTTATATGGTGGAAGATCTAAGAGGAGATTTCCAATTCTCACCCTCCATTCTCTCCAATCAGAGGAAAGAAGGGGCCCAAGTGGCAGGGGCTGCAGAGGATGTATGTTTTAGAGTTTCTTACAATTTAATATCTTTTCTATTGATTTATCTGTTTGTACTTATGTTTTTTAACTGAATTTTCTTCCTCCTGACAGCTTTGGAAATCTAGTCTTTTCCCTTTTATTCCTGTATCATTCACTTTATTACTCCTGCTTTAATAAAAGATTTCCTGAGGGTTGGACCTCAAAACTATTTGAACCTCCTTTCATTTTGGGAAATTTGCTTTTCAACAGCATTGGTCCCTGCCCCAAGTAATTTCAGGGGGATAGAATTGGCATTATCTGGATGCCAGTCCCATTTTCTTCTGGTTTGGTGCAATCCTGCACAAATACTGGCACTCTATCCCAGTTACCACTAAATGGAAATAAGTTGATAGGTTTGGGTGGGTCACATAGGTAGAAAGAAGCAGATAACCAATAATAGCAGGTTTTATTTACTCCCACTTGCAATCAATCCAGTGATTATCAGGAACATTTTCTTTGTGAGTCTTTTAGAAGTATCTTTCCCATGTCTAATTTTTATTGTCATTAATTATTACTACTAATAATAGTGAACATTTAAATAGCACTTTAAAGTTTGCAAGACATTTTTACAAATATCTATTTTATCCTCTGAGCAACCCAGTGAGGTTGATGCTATTATTATTCCCATTTTATGGAAGAGGAAACTGAAGCTGAATTGCCTAAGTTACAGAGGGAAATTCACAAGGGAAAATAGTCAAGCAGGATTATATTGGTACTGCCATTTTAAGATTAGCATATACTTTTAAATGAGTTATGATGTAGCAAATTTGCTGTTTTGCATGCAATCTTCTTGTTACGTAGTATTCGTAAATATTCAATTTCATTAATGATTGTCGTGTGTTAAAGGAACATATTTGAAAGTGTAGAATGTCTACACAACAGCATTGCAGTTGCAAGAGAATCATGATTATATAGTACCAAATGCTTTTATCACTCAATTACACAAAAAATACGAACCATTATTATTCAGACATAGAAGGAATCAAAGAAGTTTAGCGTTCAGAATGAGTTTCAGATATCTAATATATAATAAGGATGTCACAATGTCACAAATTGGGATGCTAATTATTTTAATTTAAATACCATTAAATAAAAGGTCTACTGACCAGTATAAATACTTTGGGCTCTGACCAATTCCCAGTAAGTATGGCTAGAACGCAATGCTATTTTTAAGACTGTGCACAGTCAAGCCCCTGAGGCAGCTGAAGAAAGTGAACTTGGCTAGCCTCAACTCTTTTACCCAGCTTGGCTGACTAGGAAAAAAAATACACTGTGCAGAAAAAGTCAACTAAAGGACATTTTTAACCACTCAAAAGCAGAATCACTGTATTTTAAAAAGCATCTATGAAACTTTGACCCTAAAGAATGGAACACTGAAAGGCTGATTGGAAAATCACTCAAAAAAGAAAATTCATTTTTTTCAGCCCTATATTTACAGCTAAGGCAGTTGTTTCCTAATAGTAACTAAGGCAAATGTTGTCTATGACTACAGCAGAATTTATTTGTGATGATAGATAGCTCCTTACAGTTCTTGTGTCTTTCCTTGAAACTTGCTCAGAACTGTTGAGCTTTTATTGATTGCCACAAGCTGGCAAGATAATTCAGTTGTGCTCCAGTGCCACATTAGGCACTAGGAAGACAGAGACCAACTGGCCAATGCCATCCATCTCAGGGGAAGCTATGTTTTATGTTGATTTCTTGATTTGGGGAAGAGTCAGAATGGGAAATGGGAACCTCTCTGAATTAGAAACATCCCATATTCTCTATTAATAATAATCACTTGCATTTATGTAATCATTTATAATTTATAAAATGTTTCACATAAACATGCCATTTGTACTTGATCCTCAATAATACTGTAAGATAAAGTAGGTAATGCCACCCATATTTTTCAAATTTTACAGATCAGGAAACTGAGACTCAGGGAAGTTAGGAGTCTGGCTCAAGTCCATACAGCTACTAGGGGGCAGATAGAAGACATGAAAATCAGCGCATTTGCCTTTCTCCAATATTTTGTTACTTCTCCTCTTTTCCATTATCATTCAACTATTACAGACGTTGGCTCAGGAATATCTGCCAGGTCTTTCAGAACCCAAGAATCTTGTTCTTCTGGACTTCAATCCATTAAGGGCAGGCTACTTGCACTCTTACTATCTCCTTACTTACAGTGTCTCAGGTATCAACACCCTATTAGCCCTGTTCACTTTGTCAATTCCAGGGCAAATATGATTCTCCTTGGCAGAGGAAACAGAAGCAAAATGAGAACTGAGAAGTTCTGCTTTCTTTCTGTTGTCATTTATTATTGTCCCATCCACACTAAGCAGCAATTTTAGTCATTCTTTGATCCTCCTTTCCTCCCACTATAGCTTCTTAAAATCCTTGTTATTGTCCTTAGCTTCTATCAACAGCCTCATCTCATCTGCTCCTGACACTATTTTACACGACCATGTCACACTTCTTATATTCATCCTCTGTTGTCTGTTGTTGCTTCCTTTTTCTGTACATTTCTTTTCGAATCTAATTTGGGTGGTGAATTCCCTGTACAATCACATCTTCAGACAACTCCCATTTACCTCCTCATTGGAATTGTTTCCTTTCACATCTTTAGAATTTCCATTATCAGTTATTTCTATCCTTCTTGGACTGATTTCCCCTTTGGAATTTTATGAAATAGGATCTTACCAATCCTTTCTCAAAAATATTTGAAAATTACTTTCTCTAAATCTAGGTTACATGTTAGACTATCTCCACATTTCCTCACAAACTCTAGGAAGGAGTAATGATTTTCATTGAGAGTTCCCATCATTTCCACTCCAGAAACTAGTTTTTTTTTTCTATTAGTGGGAATCATATCCAGAAGAGAATTTTCCTTTGTTTGTTTCTCTGACTTTTGAGGGATAAATTATCCTGAAAGCTAGTAAAGAATTTAACTTATGCTCTGATTTTGATAAAGAGAGCATTCTAACAGATATCTGGGTAATTGAAGTCCCCCATCAAAACCATATGATGCCTCTGTACCAGGCTTATAATCTATACCCAAGAGCTTTTTATTTATTGCCTCTTTTTGTCAAAGTGGTCTGTAATATGACAAAATCATTTGTTTTTCCCTGTCTGTTGCTTTTTACTCAAATGTTCTACAGGGGTTGGCAAACAAGGCCTGAGGCAAGGGTAGAGAATCTGCAGCCTCGAGGTCACATGTGGCTTTCTAGATCCCTGGGTGTGGCCTTTTGATTGAGTCCAAGTTTTACAGAACAAATCCTTTTATTAAGGGGATTTTTTTTCTGTGAAGTTTGGATTCAGTCAAAGGGCCACACTTGATGACCTAGAGGGCCACATGTGACCTCAAGGCCGCAGGTTCCCCACCCCTGGTGAGGGCTAAATCTAGTCCATAACCTGAAAGTTATGAATGGCTTCTGCAGTTTAAAATAAAGTTTTGCTGCATTTTAAAAATGTAAAAATCATTCTTAGCTCCCTGGTAGTACAAAAACAAGTAGGCTGAATTTGGCCCTCAGGCTTTAATTTGCCAACCTTTGTACTAGACCATATCTCCTATCTCTTCTTCCCAAATATCTTCATGGAACAGCACATTTGAGGTCAATCACCCAAACTGGGCATTTGCATTCACAGGTTGGGGTCTCCAGAAAGTGGCTGACTACTTCTCCCTTCAGTTTCTAGTGGTAACCTTGAGTTACTGAGATCTCTAATACCATCATTCATAAGCGTTAATGTGCTTCCCATTATCAATCAGTCAGTAGACAACAATTAGCTTTTAGAAATAGATAAATAGAACCTTTACACTAGGGCCACACTCTCTCTTTGCATAGACTAGGATCCAAGAGACAGTGGCTTCAAACTTAAAATGGTAGTGAGACATATATGTGAAATACATGTGACAGAGGGGTAGTTCCCAACTACTGATCCTGGAAGCTCTTTTCTACCTTTCATCATGTCCCCATGATGTTTGCTGTGTTATTCATGTTCTATATGAGTCACTCATATTCTGGTTCTTCAAAAGACATGACATCCCCATTTTATGGGTGGTTTGGCTGGGCTTGCTTCCAGTGGGGCATGGTGTCTCACACTCAAGTAAGTATCTCGGTTGTCGAACTGGCTCTTCATTAGGTTCAGTTGATGCTAACATAGGCCACTAAGCTGTTGCCCTGCAATCTCATGAGACCCTGCAAAGCTCACAAGGTCTGGACATGTCCATTTCAAGCAGGTAGAGCCTGCTCCTCTTTACAGCTCACCTTGACTCAACAACCAGAAGAGACACATTAGAAAAGGCAAAAAGAGATTCCCTCTCAAGAGCTGACTTCTTCCATAGCTGGCTTTTTCCTCAACCAAAACTAGGGATCTTTCCCTCTTCATTGGCAGATCTCTTCCTGTCTTGACTAACTCCAGAGCAGGTAAGCTTGCTTTGTGAAGGCCATCAGATGTGTGCTCATCCTTCATCCATCCGTAGCTAGTTGACCCATCATTTCATCATTTGATTGAAAACTTCTTCACATTTCCTAAAGAATAAAAATGTAAACACTACCCTTACACACCTTTACATTCTCCTCCCAGATAATGTTCACTGTCCCCAGAAAGTCAACTAAGGAGATTTTGGACATGTTTGTCCATATTCCCAACTCTGGACAGCTCTCTGGAAATTTGAAACATTGTCTTCTCAAGTGCCTTTCCAAAGGTACTTGAAAGAGATCAAAGAGTCTCAGGAAAGTCTTTTTGGTACAGTTCTTCAACAATGCAGAAATTAATAGCCCCTTGAGAGAGTTCAGGCTACCATGTTGGTAAGTCTGGAAATTACACTTACCCCTAAAAACACAGGGCAGCTAGGGGGCATAGTGGATTGAGTGCCTGACCTGGAGTCAGGAAGACTCATCTTTGTGAATTCAAATCTAGCCTCAGACAATTACTAGTTGTGCAACTCTAATCAAGTTGCTTAGCTATTTGCCTCAGTTCTTTATCTGTAAAATTAGCTTGAGAAGAAAATGGCAGACCACTTCAATATCTTTGCCAAGAAAACCTCAAATGAGGTCACAATGAGTTGGACATGACTGAATAGTGACCAAAAAATAAAACAAAACAAAACAAATGGTTATGTAACTCAACTTCACGAAATTCTTATCAGTTACTACTTCTCTGGATGTAAATACTTGCCCCAACCCAAAGGCAAAAAAAGGAAAAAGAAAAATAAGCCTCCCCCCCCCCCAGAGAGAACGTGTTCCCCAAAGAACTCCCAACTATAATAAGAGACCTGGAATTGATGGGAAATCACCTTTCAACTTCAGATAAGAAAACAAAATGTCCTGAGTCAAAATTCCTATGGGTCGCACAGGGAACCCAACATTTTTCCAATGGATCTCAGCAACACTTAGATGTTCCAAATACATGTTCAAGCTCATCCCTCTTTAGGATAAGCAGATTAACTCAAGAAAGAAATAAAATGCATTCAGAAACTACTCAGAGAGGTATGAGACTCTGAAAAAAGGATTAAGAACTGGGGATTGATTGCTTTGATAGCCATCTAGATAATCCGATAAACCTGGAATCAATAAAGACCTCCCACAATAAAGGCCTCAAGCCACAATTTGACAAATAGTCTAGATCTGCTCAAAGATGAAAAAAAAATTAATATTGATTAGCCTCCAGAGTATACTTTAGGTGCACTGGTAGGTACCAGTGTTCTAAGGATACAACATACCTTCTGCTCATACTTCCATAAGCATAATGAATACATTAATGCAATAGATAGCTGTATTTAATTGAACCATACAAAATTTATCTCAAAAAAACTAATCCAGGGGCAGCTAGGTGGCACAGTGGATACAGCTCTGGCCTTGGAGTAAGGAGGACCTGAGTTCAAATCCAACCTCAGACACTTAACACTTACTAGCTGTGTTTCCCTGGGCAAGTCACTTAACCCTAATTGCCTTACCAAAAAGCAAAAAAAACAAAAAACAAAAAAAAAAGCAACTAATCCAACTTGTAAAAGAAACATCAGAAAACTGACTATCCAATCACAATCTGAAAACATAACAAAACAAATAAAATTTCTTCTCCAAAGGATCCCTGTAATACCAGAATATTCAAGAAGGAAAATCCTAGAAAAGCCCAAACAGTACTCCCTCTACACTCCCTCCCCCTCATTTGAATTCACGCAGTTGATCCTCTGAGGGGACTCAAAGTACAAGGCACTCTAGCTCACAAGACCCTGTTGGTATATTCATTTTTAATAGTCAGTCTGTTGACACAATTAGCTCAGAGAAAAGGCATTTACTGCAATAGTACAGTAAGAACAGTAATGACAAAATATTCCTGCCTGTGGCATACTCTCCCACAAATGTATACAGCCTCAGTGGGAAGAGTTCACTAGCAGAGCAGCAGAAATATCAAGAACACATGTGGCCAAGGCAATCCTATCTTTGTCACTGTAGGGCACAAATGTCTCTTCCTGTAATGTCTTTCCTCTTGCTCCCCCTTAATACAGGGTCTCCACTGCACAGGTCATTCCATTGGACTCTCCAAGACTCTTTCTTTCTGCAGCTCAACTTGACTCACAACTGGACCCTGGGTCTGTTCTCTGCTTTGTGAGTTGCTTTGTTCTAAGTTGTCATTGCTGATTGAGGGCTTAGTAAAAAAAGGAATTGGGTCAATAGGATGAAAATGAATTAGGTTAAATTCAGGTAAAAATATGCTACTGAAATGTGGAATAATTTCCATCAAATGTGAAGAACTTTGTTGCTCATTAAAGGTACTTTAAAAGTGGATGGAAATACAGTATAAGAAAAATTTCAGCGAAGCACAGAAATTAAACGACCTAATAGGTCCTTTCCATCTTCAGTTTCTTTGATTTCAAATTAGCTCAAAGAAATGTCTTCGAACAGGAGAGGCTGTAGAGCACTAGACTTCAGTTAGGCAGTAAATGGCAAATAATGAAGGGATCTTGAATTCATCCTATTAATATCACCTATTTTAGATTAAATTTCTATGCAAGAAAGTGTGGGGGGGGATTCTCCATTTTAAGAGGAAATTGCTCTTTTCAAGTTTAGTCTTCCTAGTTGGAATTAGAATTTTCAAAAATATTTTATGAATATACACTAAAGAGTGTAGCTTTACAGAATATTAAAATAGATGACGACCCTCAAGGATGGAAGAAATTACAAGTTATCCCTATAATCTGAGTACCAGCCTAGCTAAATTTGATAATCAATCAATAAGCATTGAAGTAAAGGGTAATCCAGTCAGCCTCTAATTCGTTGACAGATTAATCAGAATCCCACTCAGCTTTGAAAGGAACCTCAGGAGACATTTAGTAACAGGATCATAGATTTAGAGGTCTAAGGGATATTAAATGCCTTGTAGTTCAATACCTCATTTTACAGGTGAGGAAACTGTGACTAAGAAAGGTTAGATGACTTACCTAAGGACATTTAGGTAACAAGCTACAGAGTTAAGATTTGAACCCAGGTCTTCCTACCTAAAAATCTAGTGCTTCTTCCATTGCACTCTAATACTTCCCTTAAAAATACCTTTCATCAACCTAATTTGCTTTTCTCTGAGCAGTCTCTAGACTAGACCTTTTATTAAGGAGATTTGATCTGTGAAGTTTGGATTCAGTCAAAGAGCCACATTTTAGGACCTAGAGGGCCACATGTGACCTAAAAGCTGCAGGTTCCCACCCTGGCTTTAGCTTATCAATTACCTTCCTAAAATGTGGCACCCAGACCTGAAGAGAAATTTCAATATATGATCTGAGCAGAGCATAGTGAATGGAAATGACTAGAAAAATCTCCTGGAGCCAGATTGTGATGAGCTTTTAATATCAAGCTGAAGAAATTGTATTTTATCCTAAAGGCAATAGGGAGCTAGTGAAGGTTTCTGAGCAGAAAAGTGAAATGGCTGGACTTGTGCTAAAAGAAAATTATTTGGGCTACAGATGGATTGGAGAAGGGAGATACTGGAAGCCAGGAGAACAATTAAGAGGATATTCTAGTAGTCTGAGAGGGACATTATGGGTCTCTCAACTTGGTGGTGCCTGTATGAGCAGAGAGAAGGGAATGATTTGAAACATGTTAGTGAAGTAAAATGAACAAGACTTGGCAATTGTACCTGCACAGTGATGAAGAGGGAAGAAATCAGGTTGGGAAACTGTGTAATTGGAAAGATGATGGTTCCCTCAAAAGGAAAAGGGAAGTTTGCAGGAGGGCTGAGTTTAGGGTGATAAGATACCTAATAAACATCTAGGAAATTTGCAAGTGATTATCTAGACTATGTTTGAAAATCTCTTGTGAGGGGTCATCATTGCCCATTCCACTTCTGGATAGTCTAATTGTTGGAAAACTTTTACTCATATTCAGCCTAAATTTGCCTCTTGTTCATTGCTTCTATGCCCCCTGGGGCCAAAGTACAAATCTAATCCCTCTTCCAAATGGCAGCCCTTCAAATACTTAATGAGGCCTATTGCATCCTCCCTACCTTCTCTTCTCCAAGATAATCATTGCCAGTTCTTTTCATGGACTGTTCCCAAGGCTCTTTATCATCTTGATTCCTCTCTTCTTAACAATTTGTAGTTCTTCCTAAAATGTAGTACCTAGAATGGAATTCGGTATTCAAAATATGGTCTCACTAGAACATAATGCATCTGGAATATAACCTCTCTGGATACCATTACCCTCCTAATGCAGTCAAAAGCATCAAGGATGCCTTATGTATTTACTGTTGAGTAATTTTATTGGAAGTCAGCAAAGCATTTATTAAGCACATACTATATGTGACAGGCATTGTACCAAGTGCTAGGGAAAAAAATAAAAAGTGAGACAGTCCCTACCAATGTTCAAAGAAAATAAATATAGGATTTTAACATTGAAGAAACACTGCTGGGCCCATAGGGACTGAGATACCACACCTATTCCATGAGTCCAACCCAAACATGATTTAGTACTAGTCAGTCCTAGAGAACCTCACCTCTAATAAGAAGAGTTAAGCTCCCTTTTCTCATACCCTGATTCATTAACCCCTATCCTGCCACCCCAGAGATTGCTTATAACTTTAGTTGTGGTTATGACTAACATCTAGGGTTTCCCCCAAAGATACTCAATGTACAATATAAATCAAGAATAAGACAAGCAATTTATTCCTATACACAGAAGCAATCTAAATATAAAAGAAGCATAATTCACATTAACAGGACTACTTAAACCAAAATTCAGTAATTTAACATAACTTCTGGGAGGATGATACTTTCTTTAAATTTTATTCTTTTTGAACTTCAATACAAAAAGACAAAAAAATTCCAAGTACAACATAAAGAGAGTGTTCAATATAAAACCATGAATCTTCATTACATATTGTTTTCCTTTTTTGAAAAACTATGTAATAAATACTACACACCATTTTCAAAGCTACCCTGTTTTCTGTGCTTTCTTCTAAGTTTTCTTTTGTTCTCTGCTGTACACTTTTTAATTGTTTTCCTCCCTCCCTCCCCACCTCACTCTAGAGAAGGCTACAATTAGACACAAATGTGTGTGTGTGTGTGTGCGTGTGAAATCATACTATACATACATCTATTTATCAATTCTTTCTTTGGAGGTAGATAGAATCTTCCTTCATTTGATTATAAATGACAGCCTTTCAAAGTTGTTCTTAAACAATATTTCTGTAATTGTGTACAATGTTCTCTTGGTTCTGCTCATTTCACTTTTCATTATTTCATCCAAGTCTTTACGTATTTTTTTTCTAAAATTAACCAGATCATTATTTCTTATGGCATAGTAATATTTCATCACAATCATGTACTACAACTTGTTTAGCCAGTCCCCAATTGACAAGCAACCCCTCAGTTTCCAGTTCTTTGCTACCACAGACAGAACTGCTATAAATATTTTAGAACATCTAAGTTCTTTTCCTTTTTCCCTAATTATCTTAGGAAACAGACCAAATAGTGGTATTTCACGGTCAAAGGATATACACATTTTTATAACTCTTTGGTCACAATTCCAGATTGTTCTCCCAAATGATTGGATCTGTTCACAATTCCTCCAACAGAGAATTAGTGTCCCAATTTTTCCACACCCCCTCCAGCATTTGTCACTTTTCCCTTCTATCATTTTAGCCAATATGATATGTATAAATTGTTTTAATTTGCTCTTCGCTAATCAATAGTGATTTAGAACATTTTCTCATATGACTATATGTAGTTTTGATTTCTTCTTTGAAAAACTGCCTATTCGTATCTTTTGACCATTTGTTAATTGGGGAATGACTCACATTCTTACAAATTTGACAAAATTCTTCATATATTTGAGATATGAGACCTTTATCTGAGAAACTGTCTATAAAAATTTTCTTCCAATTTTTTTTAATTTTCCTTCTAATCTTGGCTACATTGGTTTTATTTATACAAAAACTTTTAAATTTAATGTAATTGAAATTATCCATTTTAAATCTCACAATGCTCTCTATTTCTTGTTTATTCTTAAATCTGATAAGCCCATAAGTCTGATAGATAATATGTTCAATGTTCTTTTCATTTTTTTCCCTTTGTATCTATGTATCCATTTTGACCTTATCTTGATAAATGATGTAAGATATTGTTCTATGCCCAATTTCTGCCAGACTGCTTTCCAGCTTTCCCAATCTTTACCAAATAATGAGTTCTTATCCCAAAAGCTTACATCTTTACGTTTGTCAAACACAAGGTTACTATAATCATTAGGTAATGTGCATTGCATGTCTACTCTGCTCCACTGATTTACCTTTCCATTTCTTAGCCAGTACCATATAGTTTTGATAATTACTGCCTTATAGGATAGTTTAAGATCTGGTACTGCTAAACCTACTTCCTTTATCTTTTTTTTTTTATTAATTCCTTTGATATTCTTGACCTCTTATTCTTCCAAATGAACTTTGTTATTATTTTTTCTAGTTCAGTAAAATATTTTTGGTAATTTAATTGGGATGACATTGAATACATAGTTTGGGTAAAGTTGTTATTTTTATTATATTGACCCTGCCTATCCATGAGCAATTAATATTTCTCCAATTATTTAAACCTGACTTTATTTGTATAAAAAGTGATTTATAATTATGTTCATGTAGTTCCTGGGCTTGTTTTGGTAAGTATATTCTTAGATATGTTATACTGTCTATAATTATTTAAAATGGGGTATCTCTTACTACCTCTTCTTGCAGGATTTTGTTCATGATATATAGAAATGCTAATGATTTGTGTATATTTCTTTTATATCCTGTTACTTTACTAAAAAATTACTGTTTTCATTAACTTTTTAGTTGAATCTTTAGGATTTTCCAAGTATATCATCATATGATCTGCAAAAAAAGACAGTTTTATTAACTCATCACCCATTCTGATTCCTTCGGTTTCTTTTTCTTCTCTTATTGCTTATTGCTAGCATTTCTAATACAATATCGAATAATATTGGTAACAATAGGCAGCCTTATTTTACTCCTGATCTCATTGGGAAGGCTTGTAGCTTATCCCTATTACAAATAATGCTTGTTAGGGGAAGCTAGATGGCACAGTGAATAGAGCTCCAACCTTGGCATCAGGAGAACCTGAGTTCAAATCTGGCCCCTGTCACTTGACACTTAACTAGCTGTGTGACCCTGGACAAGTCACTTAACCACAATTGCCTAAGCAAAAAAAAAAATGCTTGTTGATGATTTTAGGTAGATACTTCTCATCATTTTAAGGAAAAATCCATTTATACCTATGCTTTCAAGTGTTTTTTAATAGGAATGAGTGCTATGTTTTATCAAAAGCTTTTTCTACATCTATTGATATAATCATGATTTTTGTTACTTTTGTTATTGATATAATCAATTATGATAATAGTTTTCCTTGTGTTAAACCATTCCTACATTCCTAGTATAAATCCCACTTGGTCACAATGTATAATCTTTGTAATAAATTATTGTAGCTAGTATTTTATTTAGGATTTTTGCATACATATTCACTAATGAAATTGGTCTATAATTTTCTTTGTTTTTGTGCTAAGGATGATACTTAAATATCATCGGAACATAAAACGATTTACAAATCTGCTAATTAGTCTATGAACAATCCAACAACTCCCAGTATATGTTGTTGTTTAGTCATTTTTAGTTGTGTCCAATGCTTCATGACCCCATCCATTTTGGGGGTTTTCTTGGTTGAGATACTGGAGTAGTTTACCATTTAGTCATCCAGCTATTTTACAGATTAGGAAACTGGCACAAATAGGGTGAAGTGACTTGTCCAGTGTCACACAGCTAGTAAGTGTCTGAGACTGGATTTGAACTCATAAAAATGAATCTTCCTGACTCCAGGCCTGACACTCTATCCACAGCACCACCTAACCACCCAGTGTATGTCCATTGCTAAAAGAACCAGGCTGGGGGCAGCTAGGTGACACAGGACACCGGCCCTGAAGTCAGGAGGACCTGAGTTCAAATCTGGCCTCAGGCCAAACACTAGTTGTGTGACCCTGGGCAAGCCACTTAACCCCAATTGCCTAAAAATAATTTTTTAAAAAATTTAAAAAAAATAAAAGAATCAGGCTTAGTTATTGGTACCTATCCTCTCCAAAGAACAATGGAATAATTTCTAGAGACTCCTTTCCCTACAATAATTCAACTTCAACACAATGAGACAGAGAAACTCTGGACCTCTCAAACTCAGAAGGTCATCTCCAACCCTTAATATTTCCATCTCAAGATGGACCCTCATTCCCCTATGATTAGGAAATAACAGACCTAAAAGAGGCAGCTCAAACTCAGACTCAGGTTTGCCTAGAAGGACACGTGCATTAGATGTCCAATGCTTTTGGTCAAATGAAGGCCAAGGGCAGAGAAAGGAGTTGCTAAAGAAAGTTCCCTTTTTTCAGTCTCCCATCCCCTAACAAAGCAGCTTGAAAGTCTTGACACAATTTGCAACTGAAAAGGAAGAAAGAGGCTGCAGATAGATACATTTACCTAGTCATGAACTCTTCTGGCACTGTAACAAATAAGGAGATTCATTATTATCTCAAAGTGTAAGCCCTTTAGCTTTCAGTCACATATGGCCTGTGGCAGGCTCCAAAGCTCCCACATGATCAGCTGGATTCAGAAATACCAAGTCTAAACATGCTCCATGGGCAAACCCATATAAGCCAATTCACACTTTATATTTTGGCCTCTATAGACCAATATGGGAAAGAATAAAATAAATATTTATTAAATACCTACTACATGCCAAGTTGTATTCTGATTTTATAGTTGAGGAAACTGAGGCAAACAGGTTAAGAGATTTGCCCAGGATCACACAGATAGTGTTTGAGGTCAAATTTGAACTTAAATCTTACTGACTCCAGAACCAGCCCTCTATTCACTGTGCCAAGTAGCTGCCTCAATATGAGGGAAAAAAATAGACAGTAATGTAGCAGGGGAAAACCAACCACTGTTGATACTAGGAAAGTCCTTTTAAAGGAGTTGGCACTTGAGCTGAACCTTGAAAGGAGCAAGGGCAAAAAGATTTAGAGGTGACAAAGGCAAATATTAAGCTAGGTAGAGTAGTGCATAAAGCTTCTAGACGTGGAGTTGGGAAGACCTACCATACTTTACTAGCTGTGTGATTCTGAGCAAGTCTTTTAACCTCCTTCAGTCTTAGTTTCCTCATCTGTAAAATGGGAATAATAATAGCACTTACTTCATAAGATTATTGTGAATGAAGATAATGAAGATAATATATGCAAAGGACTTTGCAAAACAAAAAAATGCTATAGAAATGCTAACTTTAAAACAAAATATTCCAAGCAAAGGTAACAGTCTATTCAAAGTCATAAAGATGGAATGTTATGTGCATGAAATAGAAAGTAGGCTAGTTTGACTACAATATAGGATGAGCAAGCAAGAGCAACATGTGATCATCTTGGAAAGATTGGCTAGAGCCATATTGTGAAGGGCTTTAAATACAAAACAGAGCAATTAGTATTTTCACCTAAAGTCAATAGGGAACCATCAAAGCTTCTTGAACAGAGAAGGGACAAAGTCATACTGAAGCTTTATGAATGTCATTTTGGCAGATGTGAGAATGATGGATCAAGGACAAGAGAGATTTGAGGCAAGGAAACTAATTTGGAGACTATTACAATAATCCAGACAAAAACTAAAGAAGACCCAGACTAGGGTAGTTATGTTGTGAGTAGAGAAAACAGAATAGAAGGGAGAGATGTTAAGGTGGAGTGGAGAGGACTTGGCTGAGGATTAGATACTAGATAATTAGATAAGCTTTTTATATCTAGCTTTCTGCATTAAGTTATTAATCAAAATGTAAATATAAATAGCTATATGTATGCATGCAAATATAATAAAGATGTGAAATATGATTAAGTTGCATTTCCTTAAAAAGGGAAATTCCAAAGTAGTACTGGATAGTGGAAAGAGCTCTTCAAATGCCATTTTCACCTTGAAGATATTAAGATATCAACAGGGAGATCTCCAGTGTGTTGAATGAATTGTCATGGCATGAATAAGAACCACAGAGGATGAGAAAATAGGGTGTATTAGGCCCAGCTGTATTATGACAGACACAGTGCATTCTATAATGTCTTGGTTGTAGCTTTTATAACTTATACAAGGATATATTTGTTATTTAGGATGTTAAGGCTACAAATGCCAGCATTCCTTTGTGAATGAATTGACTGTGCTTGCTATAAATGTATCAAGGGAAAGCTGTAATGTCCTTGAGCAAAAAACCTTATTATCTTTGCACCACAGAACATGCCTCAAGGCCATTTCCCTTGGCATTGGTCAAGCAGTTTAGAGATAAATAGGACTGCTTTAGGATACTTGTATTCTTACCAAATATTCATTTTCCTTCTTACCATTGTTAATTTTTTGCTTTTGACTAATTTACTTTATATCCTGAAATAGTTTACACCTTTTCCTATTTCCAAAAGTTATGATTTCATAAATAATGATTACCTTGGCCCAAGTGGAAGAATCTCTTGTAGCATCCTAGTGCCTGGGAATATAGATAATAGATTTTCACATCCTCTTGATAAGAGGCTTTTAACAAAGATAAGAAATACGACTTTTCTAATTCTATATTCAACATCTCATTTAGCTGATCATTGCTCCAGAATCCCTTGGTGCCAGAAACTGAAATATCAATAATACTAATCAGAAATAGTATCTCTCCAGAAGGAAAAGTTGGTGAGCTACGTTTGATAAGTACATCATTGGCACACTGAGGGAACTTCTACATCCCCCTTTATCTCACCCCCACAAACTGATCTGTGACTGCAAGTTTGTGTGCTTCCCAGATAGCTGATGGAGATCCAATTTGAGCTAGAGACCCAAGGAACTAAAACATCCCTTCTCTCCAGCTTTCTTAAGCTTTCTACTCAAATGTATAGAATATTCTTAAATAAACACCATTTAAAAATATAAGTTCTATGCATGAGCTATTTTTCCCTTCTCTAGTATGGCAGTTAACATGATACAATTACTTCTACAGAGAGAAATTGCTATGAAATGGTAGGGAAGAATGAGCAGGAGACTTTGATCAAATGTTGCTTTTCCTTTAGCCCATATTGACTCCAAAATAATATTTCTTCTCATGGAGAGTTTTAATCCTGGCTCTATCACTTGCTAGTTGCCCTATGACTTATGCAAATTGTTTACTCTTTATCAGTTTCCTCATTTTAGAAATGATTTTTTTATAATTAAGAGTATTTATGACTAAATAAAAGCATGTGCAGTTATCTTTTGTAGGCTCACAAGAAGAATCTTTGGGACAATTCTAGTAGCAGACAAGATGAAAGGGATAACACATTCATGTGTGTGTGTGTGTGTGTGTGTGTGTGTGTGTGTGTGTGTGTGTGTGT
>NW_020946557.1:3730511-3831647 GCF_900497805.2 Vombatus ursinus | reverse complement strand
TGTGTGTGTGTGTGTGTGTGTGTGTGTGTGTGTGTGTGTGTGTGTGTATGCGCGTGTATGTGTATATCTCACCCTGGTCCCACATTGTTTTGATTTCTTCTATTAAATCTCCACATTTTGAAAGTTTTTCATTCCATGTAGTTTGGAGATTAGGGAGTTTTTAATATTGTGATACCTATTTAAAAGTGTTGTTCTGAACTTTTTATAGCTCCACGTTATGTCCAGACAATTGCAGGCAATAATTTTACCTGTAAGAATACTCTGGTCCCAATATAGGTTATTTGTCAAATTCTCAAGGACAGTTTGGGGGGTGTATAGTTATAGAATAGGGATATGTCATCTGTTATTTTATGAAGGACAGTGAGGTTCTGGTATATTCCTCTGGCCATCAGATAATGTTTTTCTAATTAATCAATAGGTACTAAATTGTTACAAACTGCAGTGTAATGTTTCACAGTTTTTACAATTTCTTTTTATATTCCTCATTGATCTATAAGTTTGGAGTAGTAAAAGATAACCTTTCAGTCATTTCTGGGGATGAAGACCTGACCCTGAATTGCTATCATAAGCTCCTCTCTTTCTATAAACAAATCTGAATGACTCAACCATTTGCTTGCTGCTTGTTTGTTGATATATTCTTGACTGAATTCATGTGGATGTTGTAATAGAAGATCTTTAATTCTTCTCATTTATCTTAGCTGTGTCATAGGCTCCGTCCATTTTCAAAAAGACTTGATAAATTCAGTGGTATATAGTTATTGTCAAGTTTTACTATTGCTCAAGTAAGTGATATAGCTGCCTTAGGATGACAGTCTTGGTGTTTCATTAACATTTTTGTTAGGATGCTTTCCAAATCTGTTGTCATCCATTTTATTGTTCCCAAAGCATATGTTAAAATTATTGTCGTGCAGTTGTTAAACTTTTCAAACATCTCCCCTTTAAGATTTGACTTTAGAATGCCAATAAGTCTCGATGTGTACAGCCATAGTGTTCTCCTTAAGAATTTTATGCTTGGTGCAGCTAGGTGGTGCAGTGGATAGAGCACCAGCCCTGAAGTCAGGAGGACCTGAGTTCAAGTCTAGCCACAGACCAAACACTTAACACATACTAGCTGTGTGACCCTGGGCAAGTCACTTAACCCCAATTGCCTTTAAAACAAAAAAAAAAAGAACTTTATGCTTGATTTTCTTGCCTAGACAAAACTAAGGTGTTTGTATTACTTATCTTAGTCCATTGGTTTAATTTGACCTCCAAATCCAAGCTCAAAGCTTTTGGTGTCTACTTTTTCTTTAACATACATTAAGAATTTTATACTCAGGGTGTCTAAATGATATTATTATCATCACGATCACCATATAGACCCAAGTTAAAAAGTTTTCAGGTTCAGCCTAGCAAGAGACCAACAGAAGATTAGCCCAAGTTCAGAAAATTTCATCACCAGAAGTTTGGCCACAAAGTGAGAATTTTTTTTATCATAATACATCACAAAAACTATCTTCTAAGGTACAGAGTTTTACTCTGCATGTATAATGCCCACCCTGCTTAAATTACAGATTAAATTTGTCCTACCATCAATATATCCCGCAGCTAGGTGGTGTAGTGCATAGAAGTGCTAGGCCTGGAGTTAGGAAGACTCATCTTGAGTTCAAATCTGGCCTCAGACACTAGCTGTATGGACCTAAGCAAGTCATTTAACTCTCTTTGTCTCAGTTCCTCTTCAGTAAAATGAGTTAGAGAAAGAAATGGCAAACCACTCCAATATCTTTGCCAAGAAAGCCCCAAATGAGGTCACAAAGAGTCAGATAAGACTAAAATACCTAAACAACAACTGATGGGAATGGGTTCTGAACCTCTAAAAGGAAAAGACCATGTCTTTGGGATCTGGTCCCCAAAAAGGAAAAGCCCTGGACTTTCCCACATTTCCAAATCTCTGGCACCTGAGGCTATAATCCTATCAAATGGCCTTTAATTATTGCCTAAACCCAATCTCCCAATTCTTTGTTACCCTTAATTTAGCACAGCCCTCTCCCTTGACCCAATCTAGACCCCATTCACTCCTATAAAGATCCTCCCTAGATCCCTCCTACAGTCTTTCTGTATATAAGGTCCATCCTGTCTCCTTTAAAAGTGCTCAAATTCTTATAATCTAGCCAAGGACTGAGATTCTCAAGATCTGGCCCGCTTGCATTAGCCATACAAATGTTTAGATTCCTTAAGAGTCTGGACAATATGGCAGATTCTTTAAATCTCACCCACCTCGGATCTATGTTCTAATAAAGGTTGTCTTTGGCTGAAAGAAAGCTTGGGTCGAATTTATTTGGGCAGGACTCATGTGTCATGATTTTGGGGTCCTAGCACCCCTAAACCTCCAAACCTCAACACAACCACATATACATTTGTGCGTATGTGTGTCTGATTATATGTGTGTACATATATATATATACAAATATACATATATATACATACATATTCAGAAATAGCTACCAAAAACATTCAATTCAATCCAACACAGAGTTTATTATGTACCTTCTTTATGCAGGGCCCTCAGAATAAAAAAGATGAAAACGAAACAATGTTATTGCTCAACACAAATTCTACTGAGAAGTTAAAAGCCCTATTGGTGTTCAAGGAGTACTAATTCTATTGGGAGGACAAGATAATGTATACTGACAAGTACGATATATCAGAAGTGAGAGGATAAAGGATAGATTGCATGATGTGCTAGAAGAATTTTTGGAGATGGAGAGAATACTAACATATACTGGAAGTATTAGGGAAATCTCTAGAGAGGAGCTAGTACCTGAATTCAGCTTGGAAAAAAGATAAAGAATCTGAAAGGTAGAAATAAGAAAGAAGTACATTTTAGGTGTGAAGAATGGGCTGAGATGTTGTAGCAAGTTAGGAGAATATCTAATAGCTAGTTTAGTTTGAAGTCAGCATACTATGTTTAAAGGGCAATACAACCTGTGGTTCAGTACTTTGAAGGTCCAGGACTGACTGGGTCCAACGGACTTTTGTGGATTGGGTCCAATCTTGGGAACATCTCCCCAAATCATAATTTTAGTACATTTTGCCCCACCTCACTATAATAGAATCAAATTTTATATTATGTAATTGTAATAGTATAATGTAAATGTTAGTTGGGAGATAAGGTGGGGGTAAAAGTTGTCATTGTAGTTTTTCTTAGAGTTTAATGAAGAAATATAAAAAGAATATCATGAAGAGCTATGAAGATACTAAACTACTAAATAAATTAAATTATTATGAAGATATTATTCAATTACCTTGGTGTTCACAATACATTTTTTTGTTGTTATTGATAGGGGTTCATAGAACAAAAGCATTAGGAAGTACTGGTCCAGAGAATTCATAGCACTCCTCTGTGATTTGAACTCCTCTTAGAAGGGAAATGAACTAGAAGGTGTTGACATTTTTACACTAGTGATACATACAAGTATCCAGACTCATGCTACTTACCTCTTAGGGACTGTAACTCCCCAGACAAAAAATGTACTTGGGATTCTTAGAGAGGCAACACCTCTTTCTCCATGGTTGTTATCTTTTGATCTAAGATTTTATGCCCCTTTCTCTCTAAGGCCAGGAATTTTGGAGTCTAAGAACTCTCAGGCTATGTGAATGGGAAGAACTTCCATATGCCTCTGCCACAAATCAGCCATTAGCACTCTGGGGCCTGCAGAACAATTTCCCCAGGGCTCAGTTTCTCTGATAGCTCAATGCTCTCTGGCCTGTCCTCTGAAAGGTAACAGGTTCCCACTATCAAAACATCCTTTTATAGGACTAACACAAAGGGGTGGCTCTGTCCCATAACCAATCAACCATCTTAATAGTAGCTTATATATGTGTGTGTATCACGTTAAAGTTTAAAAAGTGCTTTATGTGCATTTTTTTCATTTGATAATCACAACAGCTCTGTGAAACAGAGGATCAGAAAGGTTAAATGACTTTCCCAATCACAAAGCTAATAGGCGTCTGAGATGCGATTTGAACCCAAGGTTCCTATGCTGTATCCCAGGGGTGGTTTGGATTCAGCCAAAGAGCTGCACTTGGGAATTTAGGGGGCCCACACGTGGCCTCAAAACCCAGGTTCCCCACCCAAGCAACCACTAAGCCAGGAAACCTCATTTTAAATTAATGAGATTCAAAGTTTCAAACAAAAGCTTCCTTCCACTACCATAAACTCAACAAGTTAAACAGGGAACTCCCTAGGGCCTAGATCAACCTGCTACACTAGTATTATTGAAATAAAACTCTAAAGGTAGGTTGGAACAAGACTGTGGAAGACCATAAATGTCAGGCTAAGAAATTTGTATTTCACCCCACAGTCAAAGGGAAACATGAAAGATTTTTGAACAGTGAAGTAACATTAATTTAGAGCTGGAAGGGACCTCTGAGGCTATTTAGGCCTATAGAAATTTATTCATTTATAAATTCATACATGTATATAGTCCATTGTTATCAGACTCATCCCTGGGGGTTGGAGAAATCAAGGACTTTGCCAAGGGATCAACAATTACTAGAGGGTATAGGATGAATCCTTAAATGAACCTCATTTTATTGAATTCTTTTTAAAAATTCTGTCATGCTGACATCTCCCCCCATTAACTCCATAACAATCAAGCCTCTATTTTCAGATGTTCCTGAGTGGGATCTTCCTTACTTTTGTCTTGAATATTCTGTAAAAGCAAGTCCCAACAAAACTATTGGCTGTGCAAATCTTATTAAGTCTCTTAATTGTTTCAAGTTTCATTTTTCTCATCTATAAAATCAGGATAATATTTGCAGTACCTTCTGTACCTGAACACACTTGATACTCAGGAACAAACATACATGTGATTTATTGCTAGGATTGATTTTCTTTGAGTCATCTAGGTAGGTAGTCTTCAGACACAATTGAACTGAGTAGTGGTTTGTGTAGCCTTTAGCCCTTAGTTTATACTTTCCATATTAACACATTCACAGTTCTAGATTCTATATGATCAAGTTAGACATAGCCTCACTATTGATAGTCAGTATAACAATTGATTCACTGACCCCAAGTGCTCACATGGACTATTTGTGCCTGACCTGTGGTAGTGATACCTGAGGTACAGGCTATGGAAACCCCCACCTTGAACTCCTTGAATTTTCCCACTTGATCAAGTAAGTCCCTAGTTATCTTGAGGCTATAATCCTATCCACCAGCCTTTCAGTCTCCCAATTCTCTGTTACTCTTAACCTAACCCAGCCCTCCATGGTCCGTTGGATGGCCCAGGCTACTTCTCACCCTTGATCCCATCTAGACACCTCCCAGACCCCTCTTCCAGTCACCCCAGCCTACTGGCCACTCCCATCAAAATCCTCCCTACGCCCCTCCTCCTAAACTACTTGACCACTCCTAGATCCCTCCCACAGTCTTTCTGTATATAAGATCCAGCTTGTCCCCATTAAGGGGCTCAGATTTGATCTGTCCACTGGCTCAGATTGAATCTAGCCTGCTTGCCAATAAGCTTGTCAACACAAGCGTCACAAATATTCAGATTCATTAGAAGTCTGGCCTATATGGCAGATCTTTACTAAACCTTTTCTTTGGCTGAAAGAAGGCTGGGGTTGAATTCATTCAGGCAGGACTTATGTGTCACTATTTCGGGGTCCCAACCCCCTTAAGTCCCTAACCCTCAACAGTAGAATATTCTGAGCTTGTATTGGTCTGGTCAGCAACAGTTGGACACACTGTAACTTGACTCTAGTACAGTGATGTCATTTTGGTCCTCTTTGAGAATGAAGGACAACAACCTACTTATTTTAATTTACTCTAGTAATTACTCATGTATCTTTCCCCATATTAAGCATTCCTCTACAAATACTTCATGCTTTGGCTAACATGAACTCCTTACTGTTCTATAATTCTTCAATTTTCTCCCTTTATAACTTTGCTAAATGCCCTCCTATTCCCCTCAGTCAATTGAGGCAGCTAGGTGGCACAGTGGATATAGCTCTGGGCCTGAAATCAGGAAAACTTGAGCTCAAATCCAGCCTTAGACATTTATTATGCTATGTAAGCCTGGACAAGTCTTTTAACCTCTGTTTGCCTCAGTTTCTTCAAATGGAAAATAGGGTTATAATAATACCTACCTCCCAGGATTGTTGTGACCATCAAATGAGATGCTACACTAATACTATAGGGTCTGTAGTAAAAAAGACTCATCTTCCTGAGTTCAAATTAAATCCAATCTCACATGCTTACTAGTTGTGTGACCCTGGGCAAGTCACTTAACCCTGTTTGCCTCAGTTTCCTCATCTATAAAATGAGCTAGCAAAGGAAATGGTGAGCCATTCCAGTATCTCCATCAAGAAAGCCCCAAAAATGGGGTCACAAAGAGTCCAACATGACTGAACAGCAAAGCACATAGTAAGTGCTGCATATGTGCTCATTCCCCTCCCCTTTCCTTGAAATCCTACATACGCTTAAAGTTCAACTTAAATATTTCTACTTTTTGGGACACAACTGGAAGAAGTAATCTCTCTTCCTCCTCTGAATTTTTAAACTATACTCTTAAGTATACATCAGTTTCATATGACTTAAAGCTGGAAGCGACCTTAACGATTACGTAATTCGATGATATGATGATATATTTGGAGAATCAAGTAAAAAAATTACTTGAAATAATAAACAACTTTAGCAAAGTTGCAGGATATAAAATAAACCCACACAAATCTTTAACATTTCTATATATTACTAACAAAGCCCAGCAGCAAGAGATAAAAAAAGAAATTCCATTTAAAATTACAGTAGACACTACAAAATATTTAGGAGTCTACCTGACAAAACAAAACCAGGAACTATATGAACACAATTACAAAACACTTTTCACACAAATAAAGTTAGATCTAAATAACTGGAAAAATATCAGTTGCTTATGGGTAGGTTGAACTAATATAATAAAAATTACAATTCTACCTAAATTAATGTACTTATTCAGTGCTGTACAAATCGAACTACCAAAAAATTTTTCTATAGAGCTAGAAAAAATAATAACAAAATTCATCTGGGAGAACAAAATGTCCAGAATATCAAGGGAACTAATGAAAAGAAATTCAAGGAAAGATGGCCTAGCTGTACCAGATCTTAAGCTGTATTGTAAAGTAACAATCATCAAAACTACTTGGTACTGGCTAAGAAATAGAGTGGTGGATCAATGGAATAGGTTGGGTACCCAAAACACAGTAGTCAATGTCTATAGTAATCTACTATTTGATAAATCCAAAGACTCTAGCTTCTGGGATAAAAAATCACTATTTAGCAAAAACTACTGGGAAAACTGGAAAAATGTATGGCAGAAACTGGACATAGATATCTTACATCTTACACCCTATACCAAGATAAAGTTAAAATGGGTACTTGGTTTAGATATAAAGACTGATAGTATAAGCAAACTAGAAGAGCAAGGAATAGTTTACCTTTCAGATCTATGGAGAAGGGAAGAATTTATGACCAAACAAGAGATAGAGAACATTATGAAATGCAAAATGGACAATTTTGATTACATTAAATTGAAAAGTTTTTACACAAACAAAGCCAATGCATCCAAGATTAGGAGGGAAGCAGAATACTCAGAAAGAATTTTTACAACCAGTATCTCTGATAAAGACCTCATTTCTAAAATATATAGAGAACTGAGCCAAATTTATAAGAATACAAGTCATTACCCAATTGATAAACGGTCAAAGGATATGAACAGGGAGTTTTCAGAGGAAGAAACTTAAGCTATCTATAGTTCTATGAAAAAATACTCTAAATCACTATTGATTAGAGAAATGCAAATCAAAACAACTCTGGGGTACCACATCACACCTATCTGATTGGCTAGTAATATGACAAAATAGGAAAATGATAAATGCTGGAGAAGATGTGGGAAAATTCAAACACTAATGATTGTTGGTGGAGTTGTGAACTGATCCAACCATTCTGGAGAGCAATTTGGAACTATGCCCAAAGGACTATAAAATTGTACATACCCTTTGACCCAGCAATACCACTTCTAAGTCTGTATCCCAAAGAGATCATAAAAATGGGAAAAGGACCCACATGTACAAAAATATTTATAGCAACTCTTTTTGTGGTGGCAAAGAATTGGAAATTGAGGGGATGCCCACCAATTGAGGAATGGCTGAACAAGTTGTGGTATATGAATGTAATGGAATACTATTGTGCTATAAGAAATGATGAGCATGCAGACTTCAAAAAAATTTGGCAAGACTTACATGAACTAGTGCAGAGTAAAATGAGCAGAACCAGGAGAACATTGTACACAGTAACAGCCACATTATGGGATGACTGACTTTGATAGACTTGGCTCTTCACAGCAATGCAAGAATCTAAGACAACTCCAAAAGACTCATGAGGAAAATTGCTATACACACCCAGAGAAAGAAATATGGAGTCTGAATGCAGATGGAAGCATACTATTTGTTCTCCTTTTCCTTTGTTGTTTTGTTTTATTGCTTCATTCTCGTGTTTCCTCCCATTAGTAATAATTCTTCTTTACATCATGACTAATGGGAAAATATACTTAACATGAATGTATATGTAGAGCCTATATCAGATTGTGTGTTGTCTTGGTGGGGGGTGGGGAGAGGGAAGAAGTAAGAGGGGGAGAAAATTTTAAATTCAAAATCTCATGTAAGTGAATGTTGAAAACTAAAAATTAATTATCCCCCCCCCAAAAAATTACCTAATTCAGTTCCCTCAATTTGTAGTTGAAGAGAATCACTTGCAAAGAGGTTAAATGACTTTTAAAATCAGTTTGGTAGTAAGTAGTAGAGTTGGGATTTAAATTGAGAGCCTATGGCTGCAAATTCAGTACTTCCCTTCTACATCAAGCTACCTTTTCTTATCATATTTCCATTTAGAATCCTGGTTATTTGTGTGTATATCCTATGTCCCTACAAGATTTTAAGTGCTTCGAGGGTAGCAACTGTGCCTTATTTATCTTTGAATCTCCTTTAACCCCTATCAGGGACAGCTAGGTGATGCGGTGCATAGAATGCTAGGCCTGGAGTCAGGAAGACCTGAGTTCAAATCCAGGATCAAACACTTACTACTTGTGTGACCTTTGGCAAGTCACTTAACCCTGTTTGCCTCAGTTTCCTCACTTGTAAAATGAGCTACAGAAGGAAATAACAAACCACTCCAGTATCTTTGCCAAGAAAACTCAAATTGGGTCACAGAGTCAGATACAACTGAACAACAACAACCCCTATCACAATGTCTTATACTCAGTAGTCCCTCAAAAATGCATATTCAATTCATTTCATGTAGTATAGATGAAAAAATACTTCAAAAACTGTGTTTTACACATTTATTATTACTAGTTATCATTTTTATGAAATAGCCTTTTTACAAACTCCCTCTTAATAAAGTGTTGAGCTTAAGGAGCAATTGCTATTATGTGATTAGATACCCAGATATCACAGCAGAAATGTGCATCTGTGTGGAAAGCAGAGTATATTAACCTATGATAAAGCTAAAAACAAACCACAAGAACAAAGAAGCACAAGACACTATATTCTGTTTGAATTATTCTTTGAAAAACACAACTAATGGTCCTAAAAAATGTGAGTAGGTATCATGTGCCCAGATATAATTCCACACCATAATCAGAAAACCTTCAGAAGGCAGGCTGGCCAAATTACCATTATTCTAAGCTTTGGACAGAGCATCTAATGGTCTCAGACCAGTGCTTTCACTCATGGAAAAGTGAAAAAAGACATTTTCCCACACCAACATGCAAATGCTGGCTTATTACCCATAAGAGTTATAAAACACTAGCTCACACCTACCCTTTTACTTCATATGGTATTTATATAAAGTAGCAGTTTTCAAACTTTTTGGCCCCAAGATTCTTTAACAGTCTTAAAAGTTATTGAGAATTCCCTCAACGAGCTTTTGTTTATGTGGGTTATATCTATCAACATACAGCATATTGGAAATTAAAACATTAGTATTATTGCAAAAATAGTTTTGACCCCCTAAAAGTGACTCAGAGACCCCTTCAGGGGTGGGGAACTGTGGCCTCGAGGCCAAATGTGGCTCTCTAGGTCCTCAAGTGCTGCCCTTTGACTGAATCCAAACTTCAAATCCCCTAAGGATTTGTTCTGTAAAACTTGGACTCAGTCAAAAGGCCACACCCAAGGACCTAGAAGGCCACATGTGGCCTCAAGGCCTTAGGTTCATCACCCCTGCTGGCCTAGATGTACCCAGACCACACTTTGAGAACCACTGATCTAGATAGAACTTTAAAATAGTAAATGGTAAAAAAAATAAAATGCTGAAACTAAAAACAAGCATCATATGTAATGGGGATATAGCAGAACCTTTTCCAACAACTATGGGAGTATTATGTGGGAGTATTAGTAAGGGGAAAAGGATGCTGACTTTCCCCACTATTGTTTGACATAGTTCTAGAAAATGCTAGCAACAGCAATAAGACAAGATAAAAAAATTAAAAGCATAAAGATAGTTAAAGAAGAGATAAAATAATCTCTACTTGCTGATGATATGATGACATACTTGAAAAATCCTAGGGAATCACCAAAGATACTAATAGAGATAACTAATAACTTCTGCAAAGTTGTAGGCTGTGAAATAAACCAACAAAAATTATCTGCATTTTTATATAATAATGACATAATTTGAGATAATAGAAATAGCAATAGTAGGAAGGGAAATCCTATTCCAAATAACTACAAAGAGCATAAAGTTTCTAGGAATTGATCTGCCAAAGCATACAAAAGATTCATATAGATTCAATTACAAAATATTCCTTAAAGAAATAAAGAATAGCTTAAATAGCTAGAGAAATATTCATTGCTCATGGTTGGGCCATGCCAATATACTAAAAGTGACATTACCAAAGTTAATTTAAACTTTTTAATGCTATACCAATCTAATTACAAAGGGGATATTTAAAGGACTTGATAAAATAATAACAAAATTCATTTGAGAAAAACAAAAGATCTAGAATATCATAGGGAAATAGCACTTCCAGACCTTGAATTATATTATAAAACAAGTCATTAAAACCATCTGGTATTAGCTTAAAAATAGAGGGTTAGATCAATGGAATAGATGAGACAAAAGAGAATCAAAAACAATAGAACTCTATAGTTCTGTGTTCAAAAAAGTGGAAGATATAAATTACCTAAGAAAGAACTCCCTATTTGATAAAAACTGCTGTGAAAATTGGACATCAATAAGGCAGAAATTAGGCTTAGACCAAAACCTTACACCATATTTCACAATACATTCTAAATGGCAACCTTAATACTAAAGATCATACATCAAAAAAATTAGAAGAGAAGCAAATAGTATAACTTTTACAAATATGGGTAGGTAATGTATTCTTAACAAAATAATTAATTATATTTTTTGTAAAATATAATAGATAATTTTGATTACATGAAACTGAAAAGTTTTTGCATAGACAAAATTAACACACTTAGGATAGAAAGGTAAATGGTCAAAAGGGAAAAAACATCAAATTTCTCTGATACAAGTTTGGTCTCCAAGGATATATGAAGAATTAACAAATATATATGAGTAGTTGCCATTCTCCAATACATAAATGGTCAAAGGATATGAACCAACCATTTTCAAAAGAAGAATTACAAAATATTCCCAAGCACATAAAAGAGTGCTTCAAATCACTAATTATAATACACATGCAAATCAAAAGAACCCTGAAGTTTCATCTCACACACTGCAAACTGGCAAAGATGATCCCAGAATGGAAATACTCAATGTTGAAGGGGTTACAGGAAGATAGGCACACTTGGACCTTATTGGTGGAGCTATGAATCAAAACCACCACTTTGGAAAACAATTTAGAATTATGAAAATAAATTAACTACAATGTCAATACCCCTAGATTATATTATTGGGTATATTCCCCAAGGAAGCCATTGATTAAAAAAAAAAAAAAAAAGTCCTCACATACACCAAAATATTTATTAACAACACTTTGGTGATATCAAGGAATTGGAAACAAAGTAGATGCCCATCAATTGGGGAATGGCCAAATAAATTGTGATATGAGAGCAATGATTATTAAATAACTAATTATTAATATTGGGGAGACACAGGATTTATCCCTTTCTGAAACCTTATTCTCTTCTAGGCCAAGCCGGTATCTGAAGGACATTGCTGATAATGAGATTGGATTAACTTTCACCTCAATCTTGTTCTAACCCCACCTAGGTGGGGAAGCTAGTGTTCTACTCAGGTTTGAGTGGGGATAAATTCTTTGATTAGATTGGCCAAGGCTGGGGTGGTTTGGAAGTAAATAATATAATCAAGGTCACATTTCACCCAGTCCTTCATTAGACTAAGTACATCTCTCATTATAATATTCATTCTCTCTCATTACTTGTTAACCAATCAGAGTTGATTGCCACCATCAAGAATACCCATTGGTCCAATGGCATATAAGCATTGAGTGGGCTCCATGAAGGATCTCTGACATTTGAGAGTGTCACTGACCTCTTTTATTAATTATATGCTAGCATGATTAATAAAATGATTAATTACCCAGAAACTATATCTTTTGAACTTTTTCTATGTCACAGGTGTATGAAATGTTGAAAGAAATATTGAAAGAAATTATGAATTACTATGTTTAAAGAAAAGAATACAGAGCATGATGGAAAGAGCTACATGAACTGATAGTAAAGTAAGCAGAGCAATTACACACAATGACTATACGATGAAACTGAAAATGAAAAGAACCATCACACCCAAAAAATTTAAAAGTGAATGTAATAAAATTATGAAGATCAAACATGGCTAGAAAGGAGATATAGAATATATTCCCACCCACCTGATCCCCTTGTAGATGTTGTAGAGCGCTATACCCAGTTGCAGAATGATGGCAATACATGTAGGAATACATGTAGATATTGCATATTGCACTTGTTTTCAGGCTTTTTTGTTTTTGCCTTGAAAAAAATACTACTTTTTAATATGAGATGGCACTCTGAGAAGAAGCACACTGGGAAAACTATGATGATGTTAAAAAAAAAAAAGAGCAGTAAAAACTTTTTTTTTTTAAAGCCATTTGACCATGCCAATTTGGGGTTCACTAAAAATTTATGTTATCTGATCTCAACTTGACTTTCACTACTGCATGACAATCCCTTTTTCCTTCTGACTGACTTTCTTACTCTCAAAATCATGCTTTTAGGGGCAGCTAGGTGGCGCAGTAGATAGAGCACCGGCCCTGAAGTCAGGATGGACCTGAGTTCAAATCTGGCCTTAGACCAAACACTTGATATGTACTAGCTGTGTGACCCTGGGCAAGTCACTTAACCCTAATTGCCTCACTAAAAAAAAAAAAAATCATGCTTTTATCACTGGAAACAAGGACTCCACTCTTAGCTCCCCTAAGGCCTGATAGTCAAATCTCTTGCCTTACTTACCCAAAAACCAGGCTTCCATGCCTCTCTGCAAAGTCACCCTGCCATGTATTTGTGTAAGTACCCTTTTCTTCTTCCTTTTTCCCTTTCCATCACCCCTTTATGTATATCTTCCCTCATTAAAATGTAAGCATCTTGAGAAGAGGGACAGTTATTTATTTTTATATTTCGTATACTTAGCACAATACCTGGCACATGTTAAGCACTTAATAAATGTTCTATCTCTCCTAAACGTTCTTCTTCTTCTTCCTCTTCTTCTTCTTCCTCTTCTTCTTCTTCTTCTTCTTCTTCTTTTTCTTCTCTCTCTCTCTCTCTCTGTTTTTCTCTCAATATATCCTTATCAATTAGCTCCTTCTTTACTTCTACTGACAAACATTCCCAGGTCTCCATGATCCCTAAAAAAATTCTTCATTTAACTCTCTCATTTCTTAAAGCTATTGTCCTATGTCTTTTAGCCTTTTCAAGGCCAAACTTCTGAAATGAGTTACCCACACTCAAGGTCTCCATTTCCTCATTTCCCACTCAGTCTTTTATAATTTGTCTGTCTTTTATAATTCAACGTCAAACCCAAGCACAAGACTGAAACCACTCTCTCCAAAGTTATCAATCTCTTAACTGCTAAATCTAAAGGTCTGCACTAATAATGAACCTGGAGAACAAATCATGAAAAATATCTCCCTTTTCTTGACGTGATGTTGAGAATGTTACATGCATTGTCATATTAGTTCCCTTTTGTTTTTTCCTTAAGTATTTTCTCTTTGTTTTAAGAGAGAGTTCATTTTCTGTTATGGTGAGGGTGAGAGGATGGTAACGTTCTGAAATTATGTAAAAACAAAGGCATCAATAGTACTTTTATGAAAAAAAAAGCCAAAAATCTTTTCTTAGCCCTCAACCATCTTGATCTACCTGAGCTTTTGAAACTACCATTTCCTAGATCCCATTTTCCAGTGGCTGACATAGCATTGCATATGCTTACTTTTCTCCTATCTATCTATCTACTCCACATGCTCCTTTGCTAGATCGTTATCTTTCTCTTACCTACTAAATATGAGCTTGTCTTTCATTCTCCCAAGGCTCTATCCTGGACCCTCTTCTCCCTTTTTTTTTTCTCTTTTCTTAATAATCTTCTCTACTCCCAAAAGGTTCAATTATCAGCAGTCCAGATGATTCCCAAATCTTTCTATCCATGCCTAATCTCTACCCTGAATTCTAGTACTATATTTTCAACTGCCTGTTGGATAACTTTAACTGGAGATTCCAGAAACATTTCAAGCTCTACATGTCTGGAATAGATCTCATATTTCCCCCCAAAACCATTCCTCTGCCAGACTTCCTTATTTCTGCTGATGGTTTCACCATTCTTCTTGTCATTTGGATTCATATGACTTTAAAGCCATCCTTTACTCTTTCTTCTCTCCCAACTGGCTTATCTATGATCAAATCTTGTTGACCCTACTTTCACAACATCTATCATCTTTGTCCCTTTATCTCCATTCATAGAACCTCTACCTCAGTTCAGGCCTCCATCATCTTTTGCCTAGACTATTGAGCTTTATGATTGGCCTCCCTGTCTCTAATTTCCCCACCCCATTCCATCTTCTGCACAGATGCAAAAATAAAATTCCTAAAACACAGAAGAATGAAATGAACGAGTGACTGAATCAAAAAGCATTGATTAAGCACCTAATATGGTCCACCTACTGTGCTGGGTACTCGAGATATAAATATAAAAATGAGCTAGTCCTTGTTCTCAAGGAGCTTACATTCTAGTAGAGGCAGACATTACATGTAGGAAGTGTTGGACAGGAAAGGCAGTTTAGGTTTGGGGAACCACACTAATGGTGAATGGAGTCCACTGCCACACCTTTCCAGAAACAAGGGTAATATTAATTTGATTACTTTTCCTTTTTTAAATATTTTACTTTTTCCCAATTACATGTAAAGATAATTTTTAACATTCATTTTTTTTAAATTTTGAGTTCCAAATTCTCTTCCTCCCTCCTTCTCTCCCTACCCTTCTCCCTTCTTGAGACAGTAAGCAATTTGATGTAGATTACATATGTGCAATCATGCAAAACATATTTCCATATTAGTCACGTTGTGAAAAAAGACATGGTCCCCAAAAAAACCACCAAAAACATGAAAAAAATATGGAATGCTTCATGAATTTGCTTGTCATTCTTGCATAGGGGTCATGCTAATCTTCTCTATATCATTCCAGTTTTAATATATGTGCTGCCAAAGCAAGCACAATTTGATTATTTTTCCCAGAGGAAGAGATAGAAAGGTCTGCCTGACTGACAGACCACTATGGGCAATTCAGAAACAGGGGAGCTTGCCTTTGTTGAATCAATACACAATATTCTTGATACATATGCTTGTTAAACATCTTTGCTCTATGACTAAGTAAGTCACTTTTTGTTAACTGTTGAATGACCTATCAGTGTCTCATTTTATTCCAACATTGGGCTTAAACTGTTATAGCTTGAGGCAGGCCCAGCACAGAGCAATGGGATAGGGAGCACTATACCCAATGGCAGAATAGATGGCATGACATCCAGGGTGGATGGATGTGAAGCCTCATTTGAGGCCAGTTAGATATAGTATAGTAGATGATTTTTTGCTTGCTCACTCACTCATCAGCACAACTCATGCCCAGGGCAGAGTTCCAAAGCTATACTAATTCCTCTTCCCCACCCTCAGCTGTTAGTTCTGCTGCTTTCTTGTCTCTATGTAAGGACTGATAGAAAACTCTGGGACTGACCTCCTTTTGATGAGTTATAACAAAGAAGTGGCTTTGATCCACAATAATAAAACAATTAGTCCCCAACTGATGAGATACAATTAAAATGATGACAGATAATCAAAGTTCCAAATAAAGGCTCACTACCCCACAAGCTCATCAAATTGATGAGGTACCTGATGAATGAATGAATAAATGAATGAATGAATGAAAAGTATTTATTATGTACCACCCACAGTGATAAGACCTGGGGATACCAATATAAGTCTGTTTTTGTTATTGCCTTGCTTGAAGTCATGACTGCTACCCCTGCTTTTTTTTTTTTTTTCCAGTTCAGCTGAAACATAATAGATTTTGCTAGGGCAAATTTTTTTTTTATATTTTAACTATTTTAACTCTATGAAGTCTTTGTGTTTCTTATTAACAATAAATTATTCGATTTTGCTTTCTAATCCATTCTACTATCCTCTTCCATTTATGGGTGAATTCATCCCATTTCACACTCACAGTCATGATCATTAACTGTGTATTTTCCTCCATCCTATTGTCTTACACTTTTTCCTCTCTTTGCTCCCTGCCTCCTCTTCACAAGGAGATAGTCATGGGACAGTGTGCTTAGCACCAATGCTCTATGCCTAATGTAATCAGCTTCTGCTTTCTCTGTTCTCTTCCCAGGAAAGCAAATATAAAAGCAGGACAGGCCCTGCCAAACCCTATAGATGAAATCACAGATCCTTCAAGTACTGAAGTAGACAATATTGACAGAGATACTAAAGTTAGCCAATAATATCAAGAGGCAGCCAGGCAGCACAATGATAAAGTGTTGAACTTGGAGTCAGGAAGACCTGAATTCAAATCTGGCCTCAGGTACTTAAATGGATACTTTTTTTTTTTTTTTTTTTTTTTTTACAAATTGAAGGTTTGTGGCAACCCTGCATCAAGCCAAGTCTATCAGCTCATGCTCACATCATATCTCTGTGTTACATTTTGGTAATTCATGAAATATGCTAAACTTTTTTTATTATTATTATATCTGTTATGGTGCTCTGTGATCAGTGATCTTTGATGTTACTATTGTAATTGTTTTGGGGTGCCAAGAACCACACTTATATAAGATGGTGAACTTAACTGGTAAATGTTGTATGTTCTGATTGCTCCACCAACCTGCAGTTCCTCGGCTCTCTCCCTGTCCTCAAGTCTCCCTCACTTAAATCCAATTCACTTGCAAATCATGGCACCTGACATCATGGTCCTCTTTGAGAACAACGGACAAGCAACAACAACCCTCCCCTTGAGTCTCCCTATTCCTAACACACAATATTGAAATTAAAACCAATTAATAACCCTACAATAGCCTCTAAGTGTTCAAGTGAAAAAAAGAGTCGCACATCTCTCACTTTAAATCAAAAGCTAGAAATGATTAAGCTTAGTGAGGAAGGCATGTTGAAAAGCTAGTCACCCTAATCAGTTGGCAACCATCAACATCGAGGCAAGACCCTCCACCAGCTAAAAGATTATGACTCACTGAAGGCTCAGATGATGGTTAGAACTTTTTAGTAATAAAGTATTTTTTAAATTAAGGTATGTCCATTGTTTTTTTAGTCATAATACTATTGCACACTTAATAGACTATAGTATAATGTAAATATAACTTCTATATGTACTGGGAAACCAAAAAATTCATTTGATTCACTTTATTATGAAATTCGCTTCACCACGGTGGTCTGGAGCTGAACTTGTAACATCTCTGAGTTATGCCTGTACTACCTTGGACAAGACACTTAACTTCTCTCAACCTTAGTTTTCTAATCTGTAAAATGGAGATAATAATAGTATCTACTTCACAAAGTTGGAGTGAGGATCAAATGTGATGAATGCACTTTGCAAACTCTAAAGTACTATACAAATACTAGCTACTATGATTATTTACAATTCTTTTTGTTGTTATAGAATAAGAATCAGAGCATCATAGTCTTAGACCTCAGAAGCCACTCAGTCCTACTTATAACAGAAAATCTTGCCTATAGTGTCTCTAAAAAACAGTCTTGTTGATGTAGAATGTAAGGGAGAAAAATATATATACATACACACATACATATATACATATAGATCTATAGATATCCCTTGAGAAGGATAAGGTGGTAAAATACCTTGAAATTCATGGACAAAAAAATTGTGTTTGATTATTGATAGACACTGGAGAGACATAGAATGTAATCAAATGAATAAAATGATTGGACAGCTTCTACTTCACTTTGAAATTTTTTGGTCACTAAGTACTTTAAAATTTTAAGTCTCAAAGTTTGGATCCTAATAGCACTATAATCTTTGATTATTGGAGCTATTCAAATCCTATGAATTACTATATGGCATATAATGCCATGTGAAAGCAAACAACATGATTTTGGGGGGATTAGAATTAAGTCTGAGACTATTTTACTTTTGGGCAACACCCTAGTGCCAATTCTTATAATTTACCTAGTATTTCCCTACTATATTGCCTATGGTGTTGCCACATTAGCACTAGACCAAGAAAAGAGTCCTGGTATTGAAAATATGTTTGTTTGAAGAATTAGTTTATATAAATAAAAAATGAAGTGACTCTACAACACACATATTGTTAGTGCCTGCTATAAATTACATTATACTTCTTTTTACATGTTTTGTACTTACTTATCTGTATGCAAATCCTCCCTCCCCCAAACCCCATTAGAATGGAAGCTCCTTGAGGATTTTCATTTTTGTCTTTAGACAGTTTCTGGCATACAGTAGTTGTTCAATAATTGATCTTAACATTGAATTGTATTGAACAGAATTATGACCAGAGCCTAGTTTTTAGAGCAAATACAGCTATTACATTCACATTAATTGCACAGAAGACATAGTTGGTCACTCAGATCCAAATTTAAATAGGTTTCTCAAAAGGAAATAATCTGAAGGTAATACTTTGTACATTGACAGATAAGGAAACTGAGTTTTGGAGAAACAATTAGTTGCATAAAGTTGGAAGCAATTTTCAATTATTCAGGGAATGAGTATCATTTGTGAACTGTCCTTTTGATGATTTTATTCTTTTGAATGTTTTGTTATTTTATTGGATAAAAATGTAATCATTTTGCTCCTAGTTACTCTGATAAAAGGTTTGGTTGCAGATTTTTAAAATTGTGACCTATCCATTATTTTTAATGCCTTTCATTTGTCCAAGTTATTTTCTTGATTCACAACAATAATTAATTTGCTCTTTTTTTAAAAAAAAGTATTTGTTAAGTTCAGAATTTTTAAAAATATAGAAAATGCTTAGTAAATGTTTGTTGAATTGATTTGAATTCTCCACCTATGGCCATGATCTTTTTTTTCGACTGTTTCTTAGGCTTTGGGGCTTTTACACATGGTACATTTCCAGCTATCTTTTGGCTATAAGCATTCAAAATCTAAAAATGAGTTATGAATACATTTTCTATTAGTGTATTTTAAGTATGTGCCCCACTATTATCATTGACACTGTGTATAGTTTGGAGAACGTATACTCCAAGTGTTTATGTAGGAAAGTTTTGTTACTATTGGTCTTACGATGCCATCTCAGTAAATGCCTTTGCTTTGAAAAAAGATTAATTGGGAAGAGAAGTTTTCTGTTAAAATTTATGTGTCCTCTAAGAATAGATGAATATGAAGAAATCAGAGAAGCATGGAAAGATATATGAACTGATAAGCCAAAAAAACAATATACATGACAAAGTAAACGGTAAGAATAACAAAAGCCCCTTGGATTTTATATATTTGTAATGACCAAGCTCGGCCCCAGAGAAGAGTTGTGAAAATTAATCTCCCTCCTTTCTTTGTAAAGGTAGGGTACTATGTGTATGGAATATTGCATATGTCAGAAGAGATGAATGAACTGGCTGGTTTTGAAGAAATGCTTATATTTCTCTTTCTTTTGTATTCTTTAGTATAAAGAACGACTCTCTGGGGATGGGAGATAGACAAGATATGTTCAGATATAAAGCTGTTGTAAAAACAAAAGATTTTTAAAGTTACTCATCCTATGGTACGCTTGAGGTAGTGTCAGTGGTAATAGTGGGGCACATACTTAAAGTATATTAGTAGAAACACTTACTCATAACTCAATTTTCAATTTTGTATGCTTATAAACAGAAGATAATGGAAATGAACCAATTATAAACATCCCAAAGCTTAAGAAATAGTCTAAGATAAAGATCATAACCATACTCATCATTCAGTTCATCACTGTACATCATACTAGCAAGACAAGTGGTTCAGACAAATGACTGCCATTTGAGTCTTAGGGAGGGTACTGTCTCCCCCTCCTTCATGTTGGAATGTATACATATGCACTGAAGACATTGTTAATGAATCTTGAGAAGATAATAATATTCTCTGCAGCCATCCCAATAATCATACTCTGGAGGCCACAGATACCTATCTCAAATTCACTTGTCCATTTATGGATCATATACTATATGCAGGGCTCTGTGCTAGGTGCTGACGGACATTTTGTTTTCTTTTTTTGAAATAACTGACTTTTGGGGAAGAACCTAAACTTCCAGCAAATTTAGCTGTTTTCTTCCCAGCAGCTAACAAATTTCGGATTTATGAGAGAAAGTGCAAAAGAGCCAATTGAATGTATTATTTTTTTTACTGTAGGCAAGGAACCTACAGACCTGGGAGGTCCTAGCACATGGCTTTGCACACAGTGAGTGCTAAGTGTTTGCTGAATTATGGAGCTTTGGAAATAGAATAGCTTAAGCATCCAAAAAATGTCTTTCGTCCATCAAGTAACTTTATTTCTTATGGGAGGAAGTCGGGGTGGTGGGGAAGAGAAGGAGGAAAGGGGTGGGGGAGGAAGAGCTGTGTCGAGGTTAGTAGCCGCACGTATAAACTCGCACATGTATCCATAATTTAATTATTTTTAAATGAGCCAGTGAGAAGTCCAGGGTCCACGACAGCAAAGATGGTGACTAGTAACAGAAGACTAAGAGGAGGGAAGCTCAGGCCAAAGTGAAAGGGAAGCGCAGCCGCACAGGGGAAGAGGAAAGCAGTGGTCTCTTCCAGCCCCCCATTCCCCCCTCTGGCGTAGAACACGTGGTTTGATCCAGGCGGGTACACTGGTGGCAACAGTGAAGGAGGAGGGAAGCGTAGGTGGACGCAAAGGAGTCTCGGTGGCTGATACTTCGGTTAGGAGGAACGGATGAATGCTTAACTGCGCAGGCGCGGAGTGGGCGCTACCATTTCCTCCTCTCTGAAAGAGAGGGGAATCCAAGCAGCAGCTCTGACTATTTAGTTGTTAGATAAACTATATTGCCATTTCGCCTCTTTAGTTCCCTTTATTTAGTTTTATTTTCTTTACCTATAAAGAAACAGCCTATATAGGGGCTTTTCCCGCCAAATCTCGAAAGCTCTTCTGCGCTACTTCCCCCATAGCCGGCACACTGGGCGCGTCCCCGCCTCCCCACACTCCGGGGAGGTGGTGGAGAGTCTCCCACCCCTCTAGTGTCGCTGTTAGCGCTGCTTCCTCCCCGACTCCACTTGTCGGCCCCCTTTGACGGGCGGTGCCGATTCCCCCTCCCATCACCCCTCCCTCCTTTCCCTCCCTCCCTCTTTCCTTCCCTCCCTGCCCGCCTGTAGCGCCCCCGTGGCCGCCGCCACCACCACCACCACCAGCACGGTCCCAGCCCAGGCCATCCTTAGTCCCCTGCGCGCTTCCAGCTTGCCGCGGAGGCGGCAGCGGCAGCTGCAGCTGCAGAAGCCCAGGAGCCCGGAGTCAGCAGCGACAGCCGCGGCGGCGGCAACGGGGAGCCCATGGCGTACAGTCAGGGAGGCGGCAAGAAGAAAGTCTGCTACTATTATGATGGTAAGAGGCCGACCCTTAATGGTAGGGGAGACGCATGCTAGTGGGGGGCTTCAGACTCTCCTTTCACCATGCCCCCATCTTGCACTCAACCTTGGCCTTCCCTCTTTCCACTCCCCCGGCGGGGGGGGCGGGGAGGAGGAGGAGGAGGAGGAGAAGAACCTGAAATCGGGATGGGTCATCCCCTCCTCCTGTGAGTGAGGGGTGGTCGCCGGGCCCCCCCCATCCCCGTCCCTGCCCCCGCCCTGTCGGGTTTGCAGGCGGGAAAATGGGCATCTCTCCTTTTCCCCACCTACCCAACCATCCCCATCCTCCTTCCCAAAAGTCACCACCCCCTGGGGAGCCCGCCCAGACTTCTTTGGAGGTTGGGGTAATGGCGAATAAGGCACGCCCTCCACTCCCACTTGCATGCATGGGGGGGGGGGCGAGAAGTGCCTCCTATTTCCACCGCCACCCCCGAAATAATGGTTTATAAGTCTGTATGGGAGATGTTCTCGATTTACACAAAGCGGTGCATCTCCTTAGAGCCCGAGCCCCGCCTTCTCTCCTTTTCCCCCCATCAGCCCCTTCCTCTTTTCCCTCCTCCTCCCTTTCTCCCTCCTTCTGGCTCCCTCTCACCCACCTTTAATGCATCCGCTGCAGAAGGTGCAAGAGAGTTTTCCCCAAATCGTAAAGCCAGGGTAGGATTACATTAAATATTCGTGTTAAGGAATGATCTTTTTTCCTTAGCCTTTGTCCATCCAGTTCATGCAGCCCCGCGTTCTTAGGTCCAGTGGGATAAAGAAGGGCCCCTTCTATCTGGGCTTCAATGTCATCTTTTTTTGGCGATTAAAACCTTGGGTTTTTAAAGCCAAGGATTTTTACCGACGTTGAGACTTTCGGTGCAGTGATCAATTAGAATTAAGAGGAACGAGAGGTGGCTGGGGGGGGGGGGGGGGCGTGGGGGTGTCTCTGTTGCTACTTGTGTTTGGAAATCAGACAGACCTGACGGGCCTGGCCTTGGAGAAGCCTCTGTCGATCTCAGTGGTGCCAAGTTAGACGTGGTTGCCGCCCACTTCTTTGTTGCTCTTTGTTCATCAAGGGGTGTGTGTGTTGGGGCGGGGGGGATTGATGCGATGTGCCAGAGCCCCTGGTTTAGGAGCTTTTCATACCGCTTTGGAACGTTTGGTATAGGTAGAGTTAGAATCCTGGTGAAGGAAGCGCTCAGCAGCAATTCAGAAGTGATGTATGATTGCAGGTAGTTGAGTACTTCAAGGATGTGGGTATTCGCTCCACTGGTACATATTGCAACCCTTGTGCATCTTGTTAGAGGCTCTTCAGAAATTGATGTGGCTGAAAAAAAATCACCCTGTGGTCACTATGATGAAGAGCCTCCAAGAACACCTTGTGGGCTTGATAGCACTTGTGCTGCAGTAGTGAACCCTGAAGTTATCTGCACAGCATAATGAGGCATCAGAGTAGGGCCTGAGTGGTGAGGGTACAAATATTTTCAAAGTTAGTCGAACAGGTTATGCTAGAGGAAAATATCCAAAATTCTAGCAAAGAAATTAGACATCTTGGCCTGATGTGCCTTTGAAAATTTGTATGAAATAACTCAAAAGCTACCTTTGTAAGCCAACTTTTTCTTAAATTTGATATGGTATCTTCTGGAAGGGACCTTATGTCATGTATCCCATCATAGAATTATAGTCATACCAAAAACTAGGCGATTTGCCTTTGGACCTCTCTTTTTAAAAAGCAATATCACATCTTTCTAGTGAAAATGACATAACTTTTCTTATTTCTGTTTTATGAACCAAAAAAAATGACCTTTTATCAAATGATGTAAAATTTTACGGGGATTTTATTTTATGGCTATGAGAATAAAACAATAGTTTTGTCTTTGTTAGAAATATAGTTTCTAGGAGTATTAATTATTTACTCTAAATTGTTTAAAAGTTGTATGTGGGGCTTAAGGTGTCTTAGTAAGACTTATAATAAACTTTTTGTACATGCTTTGGGGTGCCCTAAAATCTTTTGGTTTCTTTAACCAAAATAAGATTTTGATTATTAATATTAACAAGTGATTCTTTTTATTTAAATATAGTTTTAGAGCACTCTTTTTTAAATTGATGTTGCAAGGGAAGGTCTGAAGAGATCAGGGAAACCTGATCCACAGAACGCTTCAAACAGCTGTTAGTTGGTCTTGGCAGTGAATTGTGGGCTCTGAATGGAGTGAGCCAGCCTGTACTTTTTCTTCTGGTCTTAGTAACATCTGTGGTATCCAAGCAAGAAACTTAGTCTCTTCTTTTCCCTGTAGAATACTCTCTTTATAACTAGGCATATTTGTGTACCTAATGTATCCCTCTTAGTAGATTGAAAGGGCCTTGAGAGCTGGGACTGTCATTTTTGAAAATTTTTCTATCATCAGCGTGCATGTAGTAAGTGTTTTAAATAAGTGTTAGAACTGAGTTGACCCTACGAGAGTTCTGAAGATTTGGGGTTATGGTGGCTACAACACGGTGAATATATCCAGGTTTTTTGTTTGTGTCAGGGCAAGTAGTCCTAAGTGAAATGATAGAATAGAAACAATGAGAGTAGCAATGGAAGTTGACTTTGTCAGCATTTCTTTATTGTGGACCACTTTAACTAGTTATCTTACTTTGTTAAGAGTTTTTAGGGATGCACTCTGAAAATCATTAGACTAGATGCTTTATGTGTCACTGGTCTCTCCTCTCTTCCCCCAATCAACACCAGTCTTATCAAACTCCTCCAGGCACTTTAGTCAACCAAAACCAATTACTCCCTGTCCCAGAAGAAAGGCCTCTGCTTTTTTGCTTTTTTAGTTAACAGAACCACCAAGAGCATCATCTTCTTTTAACACCTGTTTTACTATGAATTCTGTTTTAAAAGAGTGGCACTCAGATGCCTTTCCATAGAAGAGCTTTTCCCGTACCTTTCTGTCCTCAGCTAGCATTTGTGTTTTGTACTTCTGAAATGGATTTATTGTGTATTACACAGGTAACTGTTTTATCTAAACTTTGCCTCATTGTCTAGCATGAAAAGCGTAGCTATGAATGCAGTGGATGCTCAATAAATATTTGAGGTGAATTGATTTACTTCTCATCTGGGGCCCTTTTTAATCTATGTTCTTAACTTACCTACCTTTAACTACCTTAATTTATAAGTAAATTGTATATTACTTCCCTTGCTCTGCATTCTAGTTAAACTGGTCTACTTATTGTCCCTCAAGACATTCCATCTCCCTGCTTTTGCAAAGACTGATCCAAATTATACTCCTTCCTTCCTTCAGACTTACAGAATCTCAAAATTCTTTTAAAGCCAAGCCCAAAAGCCAGCTCCTACATGAAACCTTTGCTGACCCCGCCTCCCCCCATTACCTTATATATATTTTGTATTTATTTGGGTGTCCCTGTTTCCTCTGTACAGTATAAGATCCTACACAGCAGGGACTGATTTTATCAATGTGACAGTGTTGCCATATAGTAGGCACTTAGTAAATGCTTAATTATTGATTGATTTTCTTTAGAATACTGTATTTAGGTAAGTATTTACTGCCATACATTTTTAGTTTTATCTTTGAAAAGGAATTGAGTCTCTCTTGTATTTTTGAACCTTTTTTGGCTAACAATTTGGCAACTATATCTTTGATTTTAATAACTTTATTATGTTTATAATCATTAGCATTACTTAATAGTGTTAATCCCTCTCCCGTATATGGTGCTGAGATCTGTGTAATAAATATAAATGTTTTCCATGTCTTCAAGAACCTTACAGTTAGGATAATATATTGTAAGGGAAGGATTTTCGCCAAATTTCAAAGACCACAGGTAATTGAAATATGTGACTCTCAGAAAGAACCTAAAATTTGACAAGTTTTGCTCAAGTCAATAAGTATTTATTACGTGCCTCTTCTGGGCCAGGCCACTACCTTCTTAGAAAATATTTTCATGTCTTTTCTTCACTTTTTTGGTGGCCTTTTATTTTCATCTTCTTCATTTTAAAATTCAGAAGGTCAAAGTAGTACGGGAGAGGAGAAAGAAAAATAAAAACTGGAGATACAGAGAGCATAAAAATGCCCATCTTAGCCATAAATTTCATTAACTCAGCAAATATTTGAGCACCTACTATGTGCAAGACTAACATTAGTAAGAGCTACTTTCAGTAACAATGTGAGTAGGAAGTCATCAGGAAGGAATAATAGAAGGAACTTAGGTAATCCACCAACCAATTAAGTAACATTTCCCAAATTAATTTGGCCATAAAACACTTCTGAGCTTTAGATCTTCTGATGGAACCATGAATGCCATTTCAGAGAATTTTTGAGCATGGAATACCTCTTGGATAAAGGAAAATTCCTTGAATTTGATGACAAAATAAAAGCCATAGAACATTGCAAAATGAATATTTTTATGTGTGCATAATTTTAGAAGAAGAATAATGTTCCCAAGCCAAAATATTTGGGATTAAATCCTGACTCTTCTACTTACTAGCTGTGTGACCATTAGCTCTCTGTTATTCAGTTTCTTCTTCTGTTAAATGGGATTGATCTCTGAGTTCCCTTCCAGCTTTAAGTCTATGAAATTTAATATTTTAGAGTGGATAATATAGCTATTATCATTTTTCTACCTAGAACCTTTATTGATATCATATGGAATGAGTCTTCAGAATAGTTAGGAATACACTTACCTAAAGAGAATAAGCAGTTTAATAGGAGTTTGAGATTAAGAAAAACAAAGGAGTTTTGGAAAAAATAGAAGCTCTTGATAGCTTATTAATATGTGTGTAAATATACACATATACATATATGGGGGACAGAGGTGTTCCAAAAGATGTAGTGCTTAAAGCTTAAAACTGCACTAAGACTTTTGGGACACCCTGTATAATAGCTATATATTAGAGATGAGAAAACTTGCTGTATTTAAAATTATATTTACCGCGAGAGATTAAACTTTTTCAATTGGTACAAAGTTATTACTCATTTTTATCATCTTCCTCTGTCACCATTACTTAAATTTACTGCCTAATGGGGCATGTCCCCTTTATAAGCCAGTCAGAGAAATAAAAGTATTTAATTTTGCTCATACTGAGTATTTATACTGAGTCCTTTATTTAAAAAAAAAATTCTCCTTCCCACTGTCCCCCTTCAATAGAAGAGTAAAACAAACAAAAAAATACCCTCACAATAAGTATACACAGTCAGCAAAACAAATTCCCACATTGTTTATGTGGCCAAATATGGCTGTATCTGTCTATATTTTAAGCTTTTCACTTTTGTTAGGAAGAAGAGTAGGTGATTCATTTTAATCCTCAGGTTTATCATTACATTAACGAGAGTTTTAAATTCTAAAGTCTTTTGAAGTTATTTTTTTTTCTATAATGTTGTCATTTTATAAATTATTGTCCTAGTCCCTTCACTCTGCATCAGATCCTAGAGGTCTTTCCAGTTTACCTTGAAACTGTTCATTTCATCATTTCTTGTAGCATAATAATATTCCCTTACATTTACATACCACAGTTTGTTTATCCATTCCTCAGTTGAGGATCACTTTCTTAATTTCTGATTCTTTGCCTCCATGAAAAGCTGCTATAAATATTTTTATATCAGTCCTTTAATCTCTTTGGGGTAAAAGCCTAGCAGTAGTATAGTTGGGTCAAAGGATATGCATAATTTAGTAACTTTTTGGACATAGTTCCAGATTGCTTTCCAAAATGTCCGAACCAATTTGCAGATTCACCAAGAATACATTAAAGTACTTAATTTTCCACAGCCCCTCCAACATTTATTACTTTCCTCTGTCATCTTTACCAATCTGATGGGTGTGAGGTAGAACTTCAGAATCGTTTTAATTTGATTTATTTATTAGTTGGATCTCTTTTATATGACTAATTGATAACTCTTGGAGAATGGCTCTTAGTCTTATAAAATTTAACCAGGTCTTTATATATCTTGAAAATCACGTATCACACAAACATAATTTAGTACAAGGATTTTTTTCCCTATTATCTGTTTCCCTTTCTAATATTAACTGCATTAGATTTGTTTATATAAAAACTTTAAATTTATGGAGTCAGAATTGTTCATTTTATTTTCTGTGATCCTTCTGTATTGCTTGTTTAGTCATGACTTCTTGGTCTATACATAGATGTGTTCCTTCAATTTGCTTATAATATCACTTTTTACGTCTAAATCATGTATCCATTTGGAGTTTATCTTGGTACATAGTATGAGTGTTGGTCTATACCAATTTGTACCAAGTACTTTTCCAGTTTTCCCAGCAGGTTTAGTCAAAAATGAGTCTATACCCTAGTAATTAGTGTTCTTGAGTATTGAACAGTTACTGTTTTCTCATGCTGCTTTGTGTTGTACACCTAATCTGTTCCACTGATTATCCTTTCTATTTTTAACCGGTACCAAATTGTTTGAGTAATGAAATCTTTGTAGTTTAGTTTAGATCTGATACTAATAGATCCCCCTTCTTTCCCACTTTTCTTTTTCATAATTGCCCTTGAAATTCTTCATCTTTTGTTCCTCCATAAGGATTTCATTATTTTTTTCTACCTCAGTAAAATAATTCTTTGGTACGTTGGTAACTTGAATCAAATAATTTAGGTAGTTTTGTCATTTTATTAAATTAACTGGACCTATTCATGAACAGTTGATATTTCTTATTCAGGTCTGTCTTTATTTCTGCAGTGTTATATCTTAGTAGATATATTACCATATATTTTATACAATAGTATCTACTTTTGACTTAATACAAACAATGATTTTTTGGTGAGAAACATGGCCTGTATTGGGATGAGTATAGGGTGACGCAGCAACTGAGTAGCCTAGTACAGGACAGTATTCCATTCCCCAAAACTCTTTTCTGGGCCCTCCTTCTTTTCTCCCTCTATTTCTCTTGTCAGTCTCATCAGTTCCTATGGATTTGATGCTTTTCTCTATACTGATGATTCTCAGATCTATTTATCCAGCCCTAACCTCTCTCTTGACCTCCATTCTCACATCACCAGTTACCAATTGGACATCTCAAACTGGATGTCCCATAGATGTCTTAAACTCAATATGCCCAGTCTTTCTCCCAGAATTTTACCCCTTTTATACTTTCCTACCTTCTCTGTTTTTTTTTTTTTTTTAAGTGAGGCAGTTGGGTTTAAGTGACTTGCCCAGAGTCACTCAGCTAGTGAGTGTTATGTGTCTGAGGCTGGATTTGAACTCAGGTCCTCCTGACTCCAGGGCCGGTGCTCTATCCACTGTGCCACCTAGCTGCCCCTCCTACCTTCTCTATTACCGTTGAGGGTACCACCAGTCACACAGGCTCAAAACCTAGATGTTACCCTTGACTTGCTCTCATTTTAGCTTTCTGTCTGTCTGTTTCTTTCTGTCTCTGTCTGTCTCTCACACAAGCACAGGCACACACACCCATATCTAGTCTGTTGCTGAATCTATTGATTCTGTTTTCCCAGTCTCTCTCATCTGTATTTTTTTCTCTACTTTGATACTGCCACCATCCTAGTCCAGACCCTCATCGCGTCTCATACTTGGAATTTATTGCATTAGTTTTCTTCCTGCCTCAGGTCTTTACCCACTGTGTTTTATTCTCTCCTCAGCTGTCAAAGTGATCTTACTAAAACAAGGATGACCATGTCACCTCTAATTTATCCCTTATATATTTTGTATGTATATAGCTATTGATGTATTGTTTTCCCTTTAGATGGTGAGTTCCCTGAAGTCAGGTATCATTTTTGCTTTTCTTTACATCTCAGGTGCTTAAGCCTGGTGTTTAATACATATTTGTTGCTAATAAGTGACATAATGGAACTTTTAAAGTTCCACCTTTTTAATTTTTGTATTATATGTATTTCCATGAGGAAATACATATAATAAAAATAATTTAAAATTCATCATAAATAAATTTAACCATGACACATATTCCTGCAACTGCTTTACCAAAGATTTAGAAGCCTTGAATAACCATGGGAGCACATCAGCAAGTTCCATTATATCAGTAATTAATATAAATCATAACCTTTCACACGTAAGGGGTAGAGGATCTCTATGAGTTGCTGTGGTTAAAACAACAACTGATGATCAACTATATGGTCATGACTCTGAAGTAGGCTCATGATTGACAACTGCTACCTTGGACTCAGGCATGAACAGATAACTGTGATAACCTTTAAGAATCCAGGGTCACCTGTAATCCACCATTGGACATCTAGGAGAACTTATGAGGAAGAGAATTCATTGATTTAGGATCCAATTAAATCAGTGAAATAACTCCAAACATATTTAGGCATCATTTTGACATAATGTAGAGAGTCAAATAATAGAAAAGGCAAATCACTTTTCTGAACACTCAGAAATTGAACTGTTTCGCATATCTTATAAGAATAGAAGTTTTCTCTAGAGGGCAGAACCAGAACCAGTATGTGGGAGTTGCAAAAAGTTTTAACAACATCATGTAAGGAGAAACTTTCCAAAAGTGATGAAGTGTATGGACTGACCATTTTCCAGCCGGGACTGTGCAATTAAACATTTGTTGGAAATTTTGTAGTGAGGAGTCTTTTTCAGGCACTGACTTGACTGTAGTCTTTAAGGTCTCTTCTAACTGGTAAATGCTAAATATTTTGTATTTTTATAGTGCTTTACATTCTTTCTTAGCAATTAAAGATGTCTGAATATGGAGAACATTTTTAAGCATAGTCTAGAAGACCATTTGTCAGTCTTGTTTGGGGGATTTTTTTGTGAGTTGAATTAGATGGGCTCTAATATCTTGTCTAACTGATAGCCTGTGGTTAATAGTTTTTTTTCACAATGTTAATTTTGAGGGAAATTTTTTCTGTTACTTGAGTTCGTATTTCCTCACCAAATTTTTTTGGGGGGATGGTGGGAGGAGAGGGGACTTCATAGCACTTCAAAATTTAAAGTTAATCTAGCAAGGCAGTAGAATTTTGAGATATCTTTGTCTCCTCTCCTCACCTGCAAATACCTTAACCATTTCTCTTTCCGTTGTCCTCAAAAAGCAATAAAAATTGTCATACCACCAAAGGGAGGAAAAGTGGTTTTTGAAAGATTAAGAACAAGTAAGAATAACTTATTCCTTTTGCATCTTTAACCTTTTAAATCTTTTAGGCAGTTTTAAGTGGAAGGTGACAGCGTCTTGAGGGAATCCCTCTATAATTTGATCACTAATAATCTTGTGATATTTTCTTTTAATGGAAAATTAAGTTCTCCATCCAGTGTGTTGCATAATACCTTGTACATAGTGTTTGCATAATAAATATTTGTTGAATAAGGAATTAAGGAAATACCTCAAATTAGTGTTTGTAGATATTTTGTTATTGTATACTTCTGTTGTCATGGACCTTAGGTGTTAATAGTAGAGGTTTTGGAAATGTGAAAATACAAGGAACAACCAATACGTAATCATAAAATTTCAAAACTGTCATTCATCTTTCATTTCGAAGCAGACCAATGATAGCACAGATGATGTCTTGACTTGTGAGTGAATTGGATTTAAGTGAAGCAAATTTGTCAGCCCCTCTGAGTCATCCAAGTCCTGTGGCAGGACAAAAGTCAAGATGACTGGCAGTGCCCCACTGAATGGAAACTTAGAGATCATATGTCCCTGAGGCCTGGAAGTTGCTTACCCATTCTCTAAATGTTCGTATTTGGAACCAGTTTGATAGTGGGGTTAGCTCTAACTTGTTGCTCCGTGACAATTATGTGGATACATTGTTTAATAGCATTCCAGCTATATCCTCTTCACTTATAGAGTAAGGTTACTGTTTGATTGAACTATTTCAGGATTCACTGAATATTTGCCTTTATAAATACCACTTTGCTGCTTAAAGTACAATCATAACAGATCTCTAGATAATTTTTTGAATTGTGGCTAATACAGAGATGAACAGAGTTATTATATTTTCATAGATGGTACCTTTGCATTCATAAACAGTAACCTATAGACTTGCCGGTCCCTGTTGGTGGCACCTGGAAAATAGACGTTGCTAACCTTTAATCGTTTTTAATCATTTTCAGAAGAGAGTTTCAAAGCTAGAAAAAGAGAAAAAAGCAAGTGCTAATAAACTCAAGATGCGTTATCTCAAAAGTTGGCTGAAACTAGAAGTTTTCAGTTAACTATGAATACTTAATATCACATAATGTGTTAATGACTTTGCAGACCTTAAGGTGCTATATATAAATGTTTATTATTATTAATTTTGGAAATATCACTGCATTTTTAAAAATGGGTAGTTGTCTTCAAGAATCATTTTGATGACCATGGCAGAGAAACAAAAAAACCTTTATTCCCAGAATTTTCATGAAAATATTTTATAACTAAGACATTTTGAAAGGCTTCTATGCTGAAGATGGATAGATGACTCTCAAAAAGCATTCAGTAACTAAATATACTATTGAATCATAAAGCTGCAATCCATTGAGAATAGTTCAACAACTTATAACAAAATCACATACATATACAACAAAATCTTGAACGGTTTATTTGTATGACTTCTTCGTTTCACATTAAGAAGTAACTTTTTATTCATTTACTTAATAATTTGAAAGGAGTAGGTAGCCCAGACACTACTAAAAACAAGAAAGGTTAGTAGTTATAAAATTATTAAAACAGTAGCACATTTCTATGAAATGTGCATCATATGATAAGTAATTAAAATACAAAGGCAGCATGACAGATAACTTTAGAATCAGGAAGACTGGATATAAGTCCTGCTGACAAAAATTGTGACAAATCACAGAGGCATGACCTGGGCAGGTCACCTAAAGTCTCTTGAGCCTGTAAGATGCAAAATAGTTATTGATTTCCATTGGTAGAAGGTGTTTTCTTATACCAAGAGTCCCCCAAACCAATGAAAATACAAGTCCTGACCAAAAGAAAAAATATCCACTATTAGTGCCTCTGATATGATGGTATAAGAAGCAAAGAATATATGCTTAAAAGATGAACAAAAATAGCTTCATGAAATGTTAAGTTTCTCACTGAATTGGAAAAGTTAAATGAACTACAATCATTATTCATTGTTGCCATTCATTATAAAAATGTTTGAGTAGATTGAATTTGTAAAATGTAATATGATAAATAAAAAATGACTGTTTAAAAATAGTATTGATTTTCTGGTTAAAAATTTAACAATCTAAAATGAGTAAACTTTGATTTAATCTCAAATATGTCACATGATTGGGTGTGAATATTTGGCGACTTCTATATATTATATTTCATTTATTTTTCATTTATTTTTAACATTTAAAAAATTTTGAGTTCCAAATTCTGTTGAGCGATAATCTTTCCCCCACCCACTGAGAAGGTAAGCAATATGATTAGCCATTACACATGTGAAATCATGCAAAACATTTCTATATTGTATAGCCGTGTCACCCAAAAAAGGCAAGAAAAATTAAAAAAAAAAAAAGAACTTCAATATACACTTGTAGCTCATCAGTACTCTCTCTGGAGGTGGATAGCAGTTTTCATCAGGAGTCCTTCCACATTGTCTTGGATCATCATATTGATCAGAATAGTATAAGGCAGCTGGGTGGTACAGGGGATAGAGCTCCGGGCGTAGAGTCAGGAAGACCTGAGTTCAAATGTGGCCTTAGACACTTACTAGCTGTGTGACCCTGGGCAAGTTACTTAACCTTGTTGCCTCAGTTTCCTCTTCTATAAAATGAGCTGGAAAAGGAAACAGCAAACTACTCCAATATCTTTGCCAAGAAAACCCAGATGGGGTCATGAAGAGGAGTCGGACACAAGTCTTTCACACTTGATGGTCATTACAATATTGTTGTTACTGTGTACACTAATCTCCTGGTTCTGCTAACTTCAGTTTGCATCAGTTCATATAGGTTTTTCCAGGTTTTTCTGAACCATCCCCCTAGTCATTTCTTATCTAGCACAGTAGTTTCCAATCACAGGGATAAGCCACAACATTTTCAGCCATTTCCCAATTGATAGACATCCTTTCAGTTTCTAATTCTTTTGCCACTACAAAAAAGAGCTGCTATAAATATTTTTGTATAGGCTGTTTTTTCTTTTTCTTGGATCTCTTTGGGATACAGACTTCATATAATGTTCACTTTAAAAAAAATTTTATAAATTGGTCTCATCAAGCAAAAGACTGTATGAATGGACCTGTTTTCTGATTCATGGACACCCTCATCCACTTGACTGAGACATGGACATTAAGCAGTATCCTTCCAGAATAATCAGTTATAACTTTCAGGACTATAGATGAGTTATTCAAGTGTAGCATATTTCATCATGAATCATATCAAATTGTGGTGGGTCGTTGTGTTGATCAGAGTTACTAAGTCTTTCACAGTTGATTATCTTTACAATATTGCTATTACTGTGTAAATTGTTCTCTTGGTTCTGCTTGCTTCATTTTGCATGAGTTCCTACAGGTCTGTCCAGGTGTTTCTGACACCATTCCCTTCATTTCTTAGAGCATAATAGTGTTCCATAACATTCACATACTGTATAACTTATTAAGCCATTCCCCAATTGATGATTATCGCCTCAGTTTCTAGTTCTTTGTCACCACTAAAAGAGGTGCTGTAAGTATTTTTTGTACATATGGGATTTTTCTTCTTTTAGTCGGGGGATGAGAAATAGGGAACAGGAATCTCTTTAGGGTATAGCCCTAGTAGCAGCATTGCTACATCCAAAGTTAATACACTACTTAATAGCCTCTTGGTCATAGTTCCAAATTGTTTTTTAAAATGATGGTACTACTTCATAGTTCCACTAACAGTGCATCAGTGTTTTTGTTCTACATCCCCTTCAGCATTTATCATTTTCCTTTTTTATCATCTTAATCAGTCTGATGTGTATGAAATGGTACCTGAATCATTTTAATTTGCGTTTCTCTGTTTATTAATAATTTAGAGCATTTTTTCATTTGGCAATTGATAGCTTATATGTCTTCCTCTGAAAACTGCCTATTCATATCCTTTGTCCATTTATCAGTTGAGGAATGTCTCTTATTCTTATCATCAATTTGACCCAGTTCCCTATATGTATTAGAAATGAGATCTTTATCAGAAAAACTTGCTGAAGAGGTCATCCCTCCCTCCCTCCCCAGTTTATTGCTTTTCTTCTCATTTTAGCTGCTTTGGTTTTGTTTGTGCAAAAACTTTTGAATTTCTTATTAATCAAGATTTTTTATTTTATCTCTCATGAACCTCATTATCCCTTGTTTGGTCATAAACCCTCCCATTCTTCATTGGTCTGATAGGTAATTTTTTCCTTGCTTCACTAATTTATTTATCCTTTATAGCTAAACCATGCACTCCTTTTGAGCTTATCTTGGTATAAAGTGTGAGATGTTGGTCAGTGCCTTGTTTCTACCAGACTACTTTACAGTGTTCCTATAGGTTTGTCAGATAATAATTTCTTGCCCAAGTAGCTGGGATCTTTGGGTATATCAATCACTAGATTACTGTGTTCATTTGCTTCTGTGTCTGATATACCTAATCTGTTCCATTGATCAGCCTCTCTATTTCTTATTCAGTAACAAATTGTTTTGATGATTACATCTTTGTAGTTAATTTGAATTCTGATACTATGAGGTCCCCTTCCAATTTTTTTTTATTAATTCCTTTGATATTCTTGATCTTTTGATTCTCCAGGTAAGTTTTGTTATTTTTCTTCTAGCTCTATAAAATAATTTTTTGGTAGTTTAATTAGTATGGTACTTAATAAGCAAATTAAATTAGTATTGTTATTTTATTATATTGGCTCAGCCTACTCATGAACAATACTTCTCTAGTTATTTAGATCTGTCTTTATTTGTGTGAAAAGTATTTTGTAATTTTGTTCATTTAGCTCCTGTATGTGCATTGGGAAGTAGACTCCCAAGTATTTTATACTGTCTGTAGTTATTTTAAATGGAATTTCTCTCTCTCTTTTTGCTGGATTTTGTTGGTAATATACAGAAATGCTGGTGATTTATGTGGGTTTATTTTCTATCATGCAAGTTTGCTGAAGTTGTTAGTTGTTCTAATTAGCTTTTTAGTTGACATTAGGGTTCTGTAGGTAAGCTATCATATCATCTGCCAAGAGTGATAGTTTTGTTTCCTTAGTGCCTATACTTCTTTAATTTCTTTTTATTGTCTTATTGCTATGGCTAGCTTTTTGATAATGCAATTCTTGCTTCACCCCTGCTTTTCTTGGAAAGGCTTCTAGCTTATCCCCTTGACCAGTAATGCTTGCTCTTGATTTTAGACAGGTGACATATATCATTTAAAGCGAAGCTCCTTTTATGCTTATTTTTTTAGAGTTTTAACAGGAATGAGTATTGTATTTTGACAGGGTTTTTCTCCATATATTGAAATAATATGATTTTTGTTGTTTATGTTATTAATGTAGTTGATTATGCTTATAGTTTTTCTAGTATCAAACCAACTCTTCATTTCTAGTATAAATCCACCCTGGTCATAGTATATGATCTTTGTGATATTTTTGCTGTAATCTCCTTGCTAGTATTTTATTTATTTATTTGTTTATTTTGCTCTTTTAAAGCATCTTTTTAAAAACCTCTTGTAAGAATTCTTGTTGGGCTTGTGTCTAATCTGCATTTTTCATTGAGGCTCTGCTTGTAGATCTTTTCAGATCATTGTCTTCTTCTGTGTTAATGTCTTGAGCTTCCGTGTCACCTTAGTAGCTCTTTATGGTAGTCCATCTGTTCTTTGATTTGCTCATTTTTCCAGCTTACTTTGCACTTTATGTTACTGTTGGGCTCTGTTTACTTCTGGGGGTGTGGGGGATGTCTTTTCTGAGCCTTTGTCTTCTTATGTCCTTCTGCTGTTTTCATAGCTCAGCCTAGGGGTCTGCAGGGTTTTGGTTATTCAAAGGTGATATGATCTGCAGAGAAGTGTGTTCACTGCCCTCCTGGCCTGAGTTCTGCAAGTTGCTGACCCAGGTTTAGGTCTGTTGGCTTATATGTAGTTGAGTTTCAGTAAGACTGCTGCTAGAGTCAGTCACTGTTAGCTTGCTAGGAGCATCTGCAGGTTCAGAGCAACTGAACTTCTGGCTCCATTGTGGTCTTGTTTTCCTGCTCAGGTTTTTCCACTGCAGGGTTGTATGGGGGGCTAAAGGCCAGAGCTGAGTCTCCCCTCTGCTCTTAGGCTCAGAGTCCCACAGCTCTGGTTCTGGAACTTGTTCCTTGCTCTGTACACAGTCAGAGCCTCTCTTGTTCACAACTATTCCTCTCTGCCCTGGAACTGTAACCTGAACCTGGGTAATGGGCAACAGAGCTGCCAGCTGGCACCTGTTCCTGATCTCAACACTTGTTCAGGGATCCCTGGGATTTCCTTCTGCCCCTGTTTTCTAGTGCTAGTGTTCAGTCTCTGCCCTTTTACAGCCCTTGAGTGCTAGAATGCTCCCCACTACTGTTGCTGCTGCCTCCTTTGCTGTTCCTGGCCAGCCCCCAACCCAATGTCCACAGACCTCTCTAACTTCCTGAGCTTCTCTGGGTTGGAGAAATGACTCACTGTTGCTTTTTCTTGGCTTCCCCAATCAGTTTGGCATATTTTCTAGCTTGCTGTAGAGGAGATGTGTGTTGGGTGAGCTGTGCAAAAATGCTGACTCTTACTCTGCCATCTTGATTCTACCACCTTTCCTCTGATAAAATTTTAAAATGTATACATATATGTGTGACTCATTGCAGTCACATTGAGCAACTGGATTTACCAGAGATATTTTTTTAATTACTTATTTTTCAGCTTTTTAAAAAGTTTATCAGATACTCCTTTTAACATAGCAGTAGGAACAATTTCTTCCTGTGTATTTATTCATCTTAATAAGAAAGCTGAAAAATCAGAAAAGCATGTTAATCTTTCCCTGTCAGATTTACCAAGAACATAAAGAGCAAGAATAGTTTTTAATATAATTTTTGTTTCTCTTGTTCACCTGGCTGAAAACTGAAAAATACATATTTGCTTTGTTAAAGTAACTAAGTGTACTCTTGTTGTAAGGAAAATCTCCACAAGGTGTTAAGATAACTAGATTAGTTCAGTCAAACAATTATTTAAATAATTAAAATATTAATATTTAAGATATTTGATCTTGTTAGTGAAAATTGTCCTGGTATAGCCTGAAACTACCACACTCATCTATAAACTGTTGAATTCAAAATGGTTTATTTTCCAGTGACTTTATTATGATAACATTTCATGAAAGTCTTAGATTTTCTTCAAACTAGAAGGGACTTAAGAGATTAATTTAATACTATCGTGTTACATACAAACATATTAGAGGTCAATATAGGTGTCACAGAGTGATTTAGCAAAAGAGTTGAGACTGAGCCTAGGATACTTTCTATTCTTCAGTGTGGCTTGTTTAATTGACAATAATTCTGTGAAATGATGTAAATCAGGGCATTATTATGTAGGATAGGCCTATATAGTGACATCCTTTAAAATGCTTCTATGTAAACTATAAACTTTTATTGGCATTATTGATTGTACTTATTTCTTCTTATTTCAGGTGATATTGGAAATTATTATTATGGACAGGGTCATCCTATGAAACCTCATAGGATCCGCATGACCCATAACCTGCTGCTAAATTATGGCTTGTATAGAAAAATGGAAATATATGTAAGTATCACCTTTTCACAAGAACATTCATAATTGAAAACTTAATTGAACTACTTTGAAATGAGCACAGTTTTGACAAAATTAGTGATAACAGTGGTGAGTGAGAGAAAAATATCATCAGTGTCTTTTTTCCTCTTTATCAGCCTTCTTGGAACCTCTGGGCCTTAAATAGTCTGGTCCCTCATATTTAAAGAATCACATTTTAATAGCAATCCATTAACTCAATTACTTAATAAAATGTAACAGTAGAAAGGAATAAAAATTATGCAAAAAACATCAAGCAGGTTTGTCAAGTACCAGCTGCTCTATTCATGTTCTTGCACAGAATGCTGAGGAAAATACAAAAGATGCGAGAGTCTCTACTCTGCTGTAACACATTGCCTAATTAGGAAGACAAGCCAAAACCACAACATTTGAGTTAGAAGGTCCATCACATTTCTACCTAGGCCTTTATTTTTTTACAGGTTAGTAAATTAAGGTTCAGAGAAAGAAAGTGATGTGCCCAAGTTAAGTGGTGGTATGAAGTGACTGGATCCCAGGCTCCACTGTGCCACATGACCTTAGATCCTTGAGCAGTCTTTTCTTTTCCACCCTGATGTTACCGTGTCAAAACCCACACAGACCATTAAAGTCGGAAGGGACCTCGGCAAGCATCTAGTCTGGTGTGTACATTAATCCCCAGTACAATATATCCAACTGCTAATATCTGTCCTCTGCTTGAGGACCTCCACTGAGAGAATACCCACCATATTCCACTTTTTGGATAGTCTGTTAGAAATTTTTCCTAATATCAAGCTTAAATTTACCTTTTTACAAACCTTGTTGTTATTGCTGGTCCTACCCACTGGAGCCAAATGGAGCAAGTCTAATCCTTGTTTTATGTGATAGCTCTTCAAATACTTGAAGACATATATTATGTTCTGCCTCAGTCCTCACTTAATGTTAAACATCCCCATTTCCTTTAAGTGATGCTCTTATGACACCTAACCCAAGACTCTTTACTATTCTGGTAGAGCAACTTTGGACAGTCTCTATTTTATCATTATCCTTCCTAAACTATTCCATATGTGGTCTGATCAGGGAAGAGTATAGAGGAACCATCATTTCCTTCCTGGAATATTTGCCCTTCTTAATGTAGCCCAGGATTGCATTAGCTGTTTTGATTGCTATATCCCACTGTTCACTTGTGGAGTTTTCACTTCACTAAACCATGCTTCCCCCATTTTGTATCTGTGAAGTTGATTTCTTGAACCTAAATGTAAAACTTTACATCAATACTGAATTTCATCTTTTTAGATTCAGCCCAGTGCTCTATCCAGCCAATCAAGAGTTGTTTTCTTTTAAGATACTGAATGTCCTTCATTGTTAGCTATTCTTCCTCATCTTTGTGTCATTTGCAAATTGATAAGATGTCATCTATATCTTTATCCCAAGACAAAAATACCAGATAGGGCAGGGCTAAGCACAGGTCCCTGGGACACTTGACTAGAGATTTCCAAGTTGACTAATACGTTAATGACCGCTCTATGAATCCAATCATTTAACTGATTCTGAATCTAATTGTATTGCCCTCTAGTGCACAGAAGAATAGTATGAGCTGCTTTATCAAGTGCTTTACTAAAATCTATGTAAACTCTTACTATGTCCTCGGCTCCACCAGTTGAGTAATTCTGTCAGAAAAGCAAACGCAGCTATTTTGGCATGACCCATTCTGGATGATGCTATGCTGGGTCTTAGTAAAAACCACTTTATTTCCTAGGTGGCTACCAATCATCTCTTTAATGCTCTGTTCTAGAATTTTCCTAGTTATCAAAGGTAAGCTCTCTGGTCTATAGTGTATAAATCATTCTCTTTTGAAAATCAGAATATTACCCTTCTCCAGTCTTTTCAGGTCCTCCTGCAGCCTTCCTTTCTTTCAGATACTGTTGACAGTGGCTCAGTCATCCAACCTTCCAGCTCTTTTAGTGCCAGAGCATGAAGTTAGTTCATCTGAGCCAGGTAACTTGAATTTAGCCATGGATACTTAACTGGGTGTTCCTTTACTTACTTTGGGTATCAACTCCCCATTAGACATTTTTGTTCAAATATTTATATTGTAGAGATCACTTCTTTTTTGGGGGGGGGGGAGCAGGTGGCCTAGGCAGCTGGGGTTAAGTGACTTGCCTAGGGTCACACAGCTAGTAAGTGTCAAGTATCTGGTCTGAGACCTGATTTGAACTCAGGTCTTCCTGACTCCAGGGCCAGTGCTCTATCTAGCTGCCCCTGAGATCATTTCTTTAACAGAGATAACAGACATGGAAAAGAACTGAGCATCTCTGCCTTTTCTCTATTGTCATTAGACTGTACTATACTAATATTACCTGGCTTTGCTGTGATCTTCTAGACATATCTTTTTATAACTTGTCATTTAGTTAGTGAGTTCCGTGGTCATTTGCATTGTTCTCTTTATAGCTCCTATTTTTCCTTCTCATTAGAATTGTTTCCCTTTGTTTATTTTCAGGAATTTCATTCTTAAGTGTTTCTTGATCCTCCTGAGCTGACTTCCCTTCTGTAATTTTGGTCCATGGGTTCTGGAACCTATCCTTCAAAGCCATTAACCCTTTGAAAATCTGCTTTCCTAACATATAAGGTGCATGCCAGACTATGCCTAATGTTCCTCTCCTGCATCACACATACTACTAGGAGGAAGTGGTCACTTCCCTACAGGGGTTCCCATCAATTCTACTCTAACACCCAGTTCCTCTGTTCAATCATCTCCAGAATTTAATTTCCCCTTCTTGTTTCCTCTACTTTTTGAATGACAAAATCATCATTAAGGCACATCAAAAAAATGACTAGCTGTGCTTTTTGGCACAAAGAGCTCTAGCAAATGTCTGCATAATTCAAGTCTTCAGTCACCACTGTATCATGTCTCTTATATCAGAGTTATTTTCTATTTTGTTGAAATTTTCATTTATTTCCTCTTTCCATCCCCGTGTTCTGTAGTATTCTTTAATGATAAATTTACTTTGGTTTCTCAATCCATTGTTCTTCAGCTAAATGCTCTCTGCCATACTTTCCCTACCCTGTTTCCAGATTTGTAGATTTCCTCACATAAGTATAATTTTTTTTATATACAACACTAACATTGTCTCCTTTCCTTTCCTTTTAAATAACTATGCCATAACTTTTTATTAAGGCATAATCCATCCAGAGTACATTCCAGGCATTTTATCTTACCAAATTTCAGTCAGATACCCATGAGGTTCAAGTTTATTTCCTTCTTGCTTTAGGACATCTACTTCCTCTTACATCTTATTACTTAAACTTTGGACTTTTGTGTATACATGTTTGAGATTATCAGTTTACAGCAGTTCTGCTTTTTTCTTTGCAACCCCAGCACCTAGCACATTGCCTGGCATATTGTAGACTTTTAATAATTGTTTGTTGATTAGTGTTTATTACTACTGGCTCCTTTCTTAGATTTTGTCTCCTTTGACTTTGTGAGTGTCTCAGATCCTATTCTTTCATTGTAATTACTCAGTAGTATCTAGGGTGCTGTGTTTCAAGGGCAGTTTTCTTTCCCCGATCCTCTTATCATCTGACACAAAATTGAATGATTTGACCTCAGTGAAGTTCCTCAAAAATCTTCCCATTCTGAAACACACATGATAAAGAGGGATGTATGGTAGAAGGAAGGCATTAAGGCCAGAACAAGGTCTCTATTCCCAGCTTGAGGATGGAGTGGGATTTTAGACAGACAGAGGAGAAAGGCATTCCAGGGAGGGAGACAGCATGATAAAAGCTTGTAGTTGGGAATATTTTGGATTGTTCTTTCTGGAATAGGGTAATTTTTTTTTCAGACAGATTTTTTTTTCAGTGATGGCAACAAATGGGAATGTTTAAACATCCCTTGTCAGTGAATTTATTTTAAAATAATTAGATAAAATCCTAAAATTCTCATTCTTTTCCTACAGAGGCCCCACAAAGCTACAGCTGAAGAAATGACCAAGTATCACAGTGATGAATACATCAAATTTCTGCGCTCAATAAGACCAGATAACATGTCTGAGTATAGCAAGCAGATGCAAAGATGTGAGTTTGGATGTTAAAAGTAGATGTTAATATTATTTCATAAAATTCCTCTGACTATTTTTATAGAGACTTTATATATGTATGAGGTTATGTAAAGCTCATGGTTATATAAAGCTTATCTTAAATGATCACTTATAAGTATGATAGGAATATTCATTATCCCCACTCTATTTTATCAGTGCATATTAAGATATTGATATTTATGGAAAGAAGTGCCTAGACAGAGCAATTTTTTTATTTTGCTTCAATTAATTTTCAATGCTGGTTAAAAGCAAATGATAGTAACAATGACAGCTAACATTTATGTAACACTTTAAGTTTGCAAAGCAGTTTATATGCAATATTTCATTTGAGCCTAATAGCAACCCTGTAAGATAGATACCTCAAATTTTGGTCTCCCCATTTTACAGATGGGAAAACTTACTCAGATGTTAAAAGTTACTTTCTGTGGGTAAAATGAAGTAATTATAGTCTGTAGTCACTTGGAAATGATTAAAATGACATTTCATATGTCTTAACTGTGCTATGATCATTTTTGTATCAATGAACAAAAGATTGACTTAGGATTGTAAAAATAATGTAACTAGAAAATGCCAGGATTTCAAAATTGAGTTATTGGCTTTTATGTGTTGACTGTAGAGACTCTGATATAACCAATTTTTAATGGGAAACTAGCATATGTAGTTGGGCTTTTGAATACTAACAAATTAATGTGATCTTGAAACCTACTGTCCTTATCCTTCAATGGTAAAAACAAAAAAATCAGGATAATAATAGTACCTACCTGACAGGGGTGTTATGAGAGTCAAATGAGATATTTGTAAAACCCTTAGCATAGTGCCTGATACACAACAGTCACTTAATAAATGCTTGTTCCCTTATCCCTTATAGCCATTTTTGTATGTATGGATCTTTTGCTGGAAGTAACCTATTTGGAGGGGAATGCCTAGTTCTCTAGTAGTAGAATTTCTGGGTCAACTCATATAAATAATATAGGTTTTTTGTAATTTTTTTTGCACAATTACCACCTTGTGTGCTCCAACTCATAGTGATTTAGTGCTACTTGTATTCTCATAGCTCTTCCAACAATGTTTTCCCATCTTTTAGCTCTAGTTTGAAGGGTATGATTTCTATCTTAGCTTTGTTGTAATTTTCATTTCTCTGATTATTAGTGATTTTTGAACATTTTTTCAGGTGGTTGTGGATAGCTTATATTTCTTCTTTTGAAAACTATTCTTTTTCTTTGAACACTTGAATATTGTGGAATGTTTCTTAGTTTATAGTTTTATAGATTTGTGTCAGGTTTTTATGTATTTTGGATGTCAGATATTTGTCAGTTATTTAATGCAAAGGAATTTTTTTCCTACTCCATAACTTATTATAGCTGAATGGATTTCATTTGGACATTAGTTTTACATCATCTTGATTGTCTGTTTTGTCATATGTGATCTCTTCTATCTTGTGTCTAGTTTTGAATTTTTCCCCTTCCTTCTCATTCTTTCCTACTTTGAAAATGGTTTAGCTTTTTATTTAGATCAGTTGTACATTTGGATTTATTGTGGTAGATCATATAGATGTTGCTCATAATCTGTTTCAGCAGAGTGCTTTCCAGTTTTCTGAGCATTTCTTGTTGAATGAGGATTCTACTGCTTAGTAATTAGTATTCTTGGATTTATGAAATACTGGGTTACTGTGTTCATTTGTATAGGAGTGTTATTTAACTATTCTCTTCCACTGTGTTTGTGTGTGTGTGTGTGTGTGTGTGTGTAAGTAATAACCATTACCAGATCATTTTTTATTATTATTGTTATAATGTGGCTTGTGAAATCTGTTAATCTAAAGCCTCTATCATTCCTGCCTTTTTTCCAGTATGTCTCTTGAAAAATAAATTTTGATATTTTTGTCTAGTGCTATGAAGTAGTATATCCTGGCCTCTCATTTAGGCTATTAAAGTATCTGTTCTCTTCCTTTTCTGGCTACCAGTGTTTCCTTTATTCACATAAAATGCTTCCATGTACACATTTTATTGCATAATTTTATTTCTCAAAAATCTCATTACTTCCTGAATGAAGCCTTGACTTCTTAGCTAGATGTGCAAGGCCCTCCACAGTCTGGTTCTAATCTACCTTTCCAGTTTCTCACTATTTCCTCTCAAACTGTACTACTTGATAAATATGAAAACTTTCTTTCTCTTACTTCTGGCTGTTGAAATACTGCTCCTACAAGAAATCTTCCCTGAAGCAAACCTTCAGACACAAATAATCTTTCTTCTTTGGAATCTTATAACACTTTGTATTTTTTTATGCATTTGTGCACCTGCCTTATACTAACTCTGAAGTTCCTTCATGGCAATGACTAACTTTAGTCCTTTATACATACAAGGTGTTTGATATTTGTGGTGTTTAATTTTTTTTTTTTTTTTGCACTGGTACACATTAGGTTAAATTAGACTTGGTCCTTCTTTCACAGTTAATGTTGGAGAAGATTGTCCTGTATTTGATGGGCTTTTTGAGTTCTGCCAGCTTTCAACTGGTGGCTCTGTTGGTAAGTAATCTTGATTTAATCCTACATCCACAAATGGGTTTAAAATTTAAGTCTTCCCATTTTTGGCCAAACCATTTTTTTTGTTTGTTTGTTTGTTTTAGAAAGGCAATTGGGGTTAAGCGACTTGCCCAGGGTCACACAGCTAGTAAGTGTCAAGTGTTTGGTCTGAGGCTGGATTTGAACTCAGGTCCTCCTGACTTCAGGGCCAGTGCTTTATCCACTGCGCCACCTAGCTGCCCAAGTCTTCCCATTTTTAAAAACACCTGGTAGACACTAAAATACTTATTGACTTGAAAGTCAAGACCTAAAAATTCCCTATCTTTTGTGTAATGAAGAATTATGCTAAATTCTTCCTTATTTTAACCATTGTTAGAACTAACAGCATATTCCCTTTTTTAATTTCTCTTTCTCAGCTGGGGCAGTAAAATTAAACAGACAGCAGACTGACATGGCTGTTAACTGGGCTGGAGGTCTTCATCATGCAAAGAAATCAGAAGCATCAGGTTTCTGTTATGTTAATGATATTGTCCTTGCCATCCTAGAGTTGCTAAAGTAAGTTCATTCAGACATGAATGGTTACTTTTTTGATACTGTAACTATGTTGACAATCCCACATATTAATGAAAATACTCCCCCACTGGCAAAAGATAATTTTAAAATTATTTTATTCTGCTTGAGGCTTGACTTTCATCCATTTAATCCAACATTAAGACAATTTTTCGAAGAGAAGAAAATGTTAAATGTGCAAAACTCAAAATTAATGTCCTGTCATGATTTTCCATTATAAGAAGGTAAGAAATTCTCACTTACCATTGGGAACAAACATTAAAGGTCTCTTTGAAGACTTAAGAAAGGTGAGAAGGGAATAGACTTTCACCAAGGAGTCAGTGAGTAATTATATTGAATGACCAACAAGTTTTGAGGGGTTTCTCCTTGTTTTATAGGTCATAATCAGGATCTGATACTTTCTTTTCATTGTTGCCATTCTCTGTATGGTTTTAGAGTTTCTTCACCTTTGACTTCATCCTTAATGGGTTAGAAGGGGGTAGGGCAGCTAATAGCATCCAATATTTCTCCTCACCACTTCTTAGATTTATTGTAATTGTGTTTCATGATCAGAAAGTCTTTCCTTATAATTGTTGGAAACACTAGCAGGTATTATGTTATATTAAAACAAAAATGTGCAGAAGACTAGTACTCTTTGCCTGAATTTTACACAAAGAGATTAAAGAAATAGCACCCGGAGTGTAAGAAGAAAAAATTACCACGTTAACAGCTAAAAATATTCATTGAATTGAATGTTAGTTTTTTTATAATTCAAATGATCATTGATTGTCACTCCAAATAACTTTTGGTAGTTTAGTGAATTTGGCAAATGCTTTCTTTCTAAACAAATATCTTTATAATTAATTTAGTTTAAGAACTAATATTGTCTGTGCTTATTTTACTGTAAATATTTATTTCCTATAAATCTTTTTGTAGGTACCATCAGAGAGTCCTATACATTGATATTGATATCCATCATGGTGATGGTGTTGAGGAAGCATTTTATACAACAGACCGTGTAATGACTGTATCATTCCACAAATATGGTGAATACTTTCCTGGCACAGGAGATTTGAGGGTAAGACTACTAAGCATTTTAATTTGTTTTTCCTCATGGGGAATTGTAGAATTCATATGTGAGCTAATTCTGTGTACTATATACAATATGCTTAGAGCTTTCTGTGACCTAGACTTGAATTTTAATTTTCCTCAACAAAATCTTATTAAGCATCTGCAATTTTAAGAGATACTTGTCTTTGTGAACCACTGTATAACTGATGTAGCCATAAGGTATTGTTAGTTGAATTAAAATGAATATAATTAACTGTTTGTAATTTTCAGTTTCTCTGAAACAGGTAATTCTTGAATTTTGCTTGTTTCTGTGGATGGGGTGAATATTGATATTTTCTTACTAAATCTGTTTAATATAGGGTCCTTCAGCCAATTCTCATATGTGCCATACCTTGGTATCCAATTTGAATCTATAAATATCATAGAAATATATTGTCATTCACAGTTTCATTAACCACAAAGGAGAATCCAGTTAATTGTAAAAGGAAAAAGATGTTGTTTTGTTTTTAATAAGACTTTAGTCCAGTTTCTGCATATTCGGAACACTGCACTGATTGGTAGCTTTAGCTGTCCCATGCACCTCTCTTATGTTGTCAACTGTCTATAAAGACTGTTTACTATTTACTTTTACACTACAAAATATATACTATAAATTTTGGCTGCCCAATAATTGTGTTCCATTTTTAATACTGAAAGGTACTTTAGTGTAGTGGAAAGAACACTTGATTTGGAATTGAGAACTGGATTCAAATTCTAGCTCCTGCTACTTATAATCTGGGTGACTTTGCTTACTCAAAAGTTAATTGGTTAGTGAGTAATTAACCATTCAAGATTCAAGTTTTTGTGGCTGTGTGTGTGTGTGTGTGTGTGTGTGTGTGTGTGTATGTGTGTAGGTGCACGCACGTGCACAAAATAAAGGCATTGGAACTGGTTTCTCTCTCATCACTTAGAATCCTGAATCCTTTGACCTAATTAGTGTCACTACAATGTAATGTTTTTATGGCACTAGGTAACTTTAAGTGGGACAGAACATTACATTCAGGGTAAAGTATACTTTGTTACTCAAGCAAATTTGTTCCTGTGTTTTCCTTGGCACTAATTTATGAAGAAAGAAACTATTCCTTCAGAAAGCATTTTTTTTAGTAGCAGAGCATGTACGGTGATTATTATTATTTTTTTTTTTTTGGTTGTGGGGTAATGAGCCTGCATCTATGATTTCATTGGTATAAAGAGCTCTCTCCACCAATGAAGGTCAGCAGTTCTGCAATTTATAGTCTTAGGGAGGTTTCAGAGTCACTGCCTTTCTCTTAGGAATAAATAGACAAAATGAGTATACAGGCCTTCAAGAAAGCTTATATTTTATCAGAAGTTTAATGGTAATACCTAAATCCTTTTAACTATACAACAACTGTTCCTAAAAATTCAACTTTGTCTGCAGTTATATCTATGAAGTTTGCTGTCAGCATGCCGTTTGTTTTATGCCAGTACTAATTAATTTTCCTTAAGTTTGTTTATCAAAATAGATTTAGTGATAAGTTGAAATGTCTTTATTACAGTAATTTAATAAAATTACATTTCGGTATGTTTTTTTCCTTTTGATGTTAATAAAAGGTAGCATTTAAATATCACATCTTTTTTTCTACCAACTTTGTCTAAAACAGAAATTTGCCATAGAAGCCCTGTCTGTATAAATAGAAATAACTTAAAGAAACTGGATTATATAAATGTTCTAACAAAAATCATGTGATTTTTAAAACTAAATAGACATGGTTTTCCTATTAAATTATGATCTTTGATTTTTTTATTTACTAATGAAACTTTAAATCGCTTTCTTCATTATTCACTGGAATAGCAATAATGAAAAACTCAGGTTTATTTCTAACATTTTAAAAGAAAATTTTCTAGTAACTGTGTTAAAATTACTTTTTTCCTCTTTTGATTCCTTAAATTGTCATCATTAATTAATATTTTACCTTCTTTTTTCCTGTATGCATATCATTCATCTATTAAACATCCCAGTGTTCTAGACTGTTTACTTTTGTTAACAACTCATTTGGTCCTGCTCAGTTTTAGACAGAAAATGAATGTATCAAAATATTTTTAATATAGCAGACTAAATTAGGCTATTAGTCTATTAAGTGAGATTTTCTACTTTGATATAACTAAGCCATTGAGCTATTTGGTAAGAAAGAGAAATAGAGGATATTTTTAATAGGCAGGAATTGACCTATAATGGAAGTATCATGAAGGCAGGTGATATATTACAGTTTTTATATTTGTATCTCCAGTACCTTCTACAGAGTAAGTGTTTAAAATATTTGTTGAATTTAATAAACTTTAAGATAAACCTGTTCTGTTTCCCTCTTTTCATAACTTTGAACTATTTAAATGGCATATTTGGGACTCAGAATAATCACTGTACAGTGTTTCCTTCTAAATGATAGTTGCGTAAACAAGTCATTGGAAGTCTTCAATCTAAAATATTTCTTTCTAGTTATGATTTTTACTTTATCTGTCCACAAGATGGTACTGTTTCTTTAACCCAAAAGTCATTAATGCTGCATTATTGAGAATATTGAAAGCTTATCTTCTTTTAAAAGGCAACTTAGATAGTTGTTATTCCATATATATGCTCATGAGAAATTTTGGATTTATTATAATTTAAATATTTCATAGTTAGCAGTAAAATTAATAGGATTTTTGCTATCATTGAAAGGTTTTTTTTTTAAACTTGAATGGTATTTTTCACATTTTATGTAGAATTGTAGGGTTGTGTAGGTGACTTTAAAATATTTTGTTTGATATAAAATTGACTTGACCATGTCTGCATTATTAATATGCCACTGATACTCTTAGATTTATTAGTATCCTTTTTCTTTTCCTATGTTAATAGACCAGGAAAAAATATTTGGAGATTATCTGAAATGCCATCTTTTCTCAGAACAAAATCAGAAAACCAAAGAAGAAATAGAATCTTTTTAAGTGGAGTATATGGGAACTAATTATTTTCTCCCCTTTTCCCTCTGTCCCAACCCTGCCATGTTATTGTCCAGGGAACAACCAGTCTCCCAGTTACTCATACTCACAACCTAGATTTCATCCTCAACTCCTCACTCTTTCTCATATGTATTGTTACCAACATATACAGTCAGTTGCTAAGTCCAGTTGATTCTGCCTTACCAAAATTTTTCATATAGACTCCCTTCTTTCCTCTGACACTGCCATTACCCTAGTACAGACCGTCATCTCCTTACACTGGGACCATTGCAGTAGCCTGCTAGTTGGTCTCCTTGCCTCAGGTTTCTCCCAACTCCAGTCTGTCCTCTTCTGTGCTGTCAAATTGCTCTTCCTAAAGATTGTCTTTTCTGACCATGTCAATCTCCTATTCATTAAACTCCATTGGTTCTCTTTTACCTCCAGGATCAAATAGAAAATTTTGTTTGACTTTTAAACCCCTTAATAACATGACCCCTTCCTACCTTTCCGTTCTTCTTATACCTTACTCCCCTCCAAATACTTTACCATCCATAAATACCACCTTGCTGTTCCTTGTACAAGACATGCAATCTCCAGCTCCTCACTCTATGTATTTTAAATGACTATCCCCCCTGCCTAGAATTCTCTTCTTCCCCATTTGTGCCTTCTGGCTTCTCTGGCTTCTTTCAAGCAATTTTCAGTGAAAATCCTGCCTCTATAAGATGCCTTTCCCAGTTCTCATTCATACTGGTGCCTTTGCTCTGTTGATTATCTCCAGTTTATCCTATCTGGATCTTGTTTGTACGTAGATATTTGTGTGTTATCTCCACCATTGGACTATGAGCTTTTTGAGAACAGGATCTACTTTTTTGAGTTAAATTCCAAATGTAGTAAGTTTTTTGTCCTAAGAATGAAGAGTTCAGTTTGGGCTAGGTCAGCGTGTTTGATAGAGTTTATTTCAGCACGTAGAGGATTATCAGTCCATGTTTCAAATGTAATACCATCAAAATAAAAATAACTTTAGAAGTGTTCTGAATTTTTTCTTTTCTCTTTCCCAAGAAGTTAACAGAATTTTACTCTACTCTGTCTTAGTAAAGTACTTCCTTTAGCATGGGGAAGTTTATAAGATTATGGCCTCTGCTTTCTTCTTCACTGTCAACTTAGCCAAGAAAGCTTGTAATCTTTCAGTGGCATCCGTAATGAGGATTTCAGTAACTTGAATTGAAAGAGTTATCTCATTTTTTTGGTTAAAAATATCTACCAGGAAGACAATTAATGAATAAAACCCTTTCTTTCAAAGTGTTTCCAAGAGCGAGTTTTCTTTTTCTTTCAGCTGCCCTTGGTTCAAATGAAGCACATCGAGACTTGTCCTCTTGCAGAGTAGTGAACTTTCATGTAGTAGAATGACACTGCATTTTCTGCTCCCATTTCTAGACAGATTCTTTTTTAAATAATGATGATTCAAAGACCTGCTTCTGATAAATTTGATGACTTTTGTGGATGTTAACAAAACTTCAAGGCTGTTAGAAGAGTCTGTTGGCAGTGCATGTTGGTGTTAAAAACAGTGAACAACAGCAACATATGAGGAGCTTCCCTTATTTGCTAAAGTAGCATAACCAGATGTATTACCAAGGTTTGAAGAAATTCCATCTGTGCAAACTGCACAAAACTTTTCATTCCGAAGTTTTATTTGGCCAAAAAAAAAACCAAAACTTTTTTTTTTCTTCATTATTTCGAGAACATTAATGGACTTTGTAGTTCCCAAAAGGGATTCACAAAGTGTTACTAGCTATTTTCGTTGAGAAGTGTTTGTACTTTCATCCATACTTACATACTGAAGGGGGCAGTGGCAAAACTGCCTCAGTGACCTGCTTTACAATATTAAAAGAAATATCAACTATTCTGTAATTTATCACATTATTTGACATTGAAACCATTCCCAGGTTTTTCCTTTATTATATTCCACAAACCAACTTGACCCTTTCCCATGCTCATGGCTTTACTAAAATCTCTTCAGTGATGTGGGGTTCTTTCGTTTGGCAATCTGGTAAGCAACTTAATAGGACTCTTAAAAGTTGTTGTGAAAAAGCAAATAAAAATTTTGCAAATGCCTCACTTTTTCAAATTGAGCTTTCTTCACATAAAAAGAGCCTGACATCTTTAGGTGCATTTTTAAGGTGACCTGATATGAGATACCCTTTCAATTTTGCTGGCTTCATACTAACATTGGCAAGAATTGTTGCTGCAACACTGTTCATTATGCAACAAATCATGCAACAAAAATGTTCATTAATGCAAGTGAAACCATATTAATATGTGGTTGTTCATTTTTTTCATTTTGTTCAGTATTTCATTTTATTTTATCATTTTTACTTAAACTGAGATCGTAGATTTTTTAAGAGAGGGAAAGCCTTAGCAATAAGGGTGACCAGGAAAGTCTTCTTGCCGAGGGTAGGATTTTAGCTGTGACCTAAAGGAAGTCAGATAAGCCAGGAGGCATAGATGAAGAAGGAAAGAATTCCAGGAATAGGGGAGAGCCACTGAAAATGCAGTATTGGGAGTTAGAGATGGCGTGTCTTGATCAACAAAAGAGTCTAGTGTCATTGTGTCACAGAATAATATGGAGAGGGGGTAAGGTATAAGATTGGACAGGTAGATTTAAAAGGGCTTTAAAAGCCAAATAGAGAATTTTATTTTTCTTTCTAGAAGTAATAGGGAGTCATTGGAGTTGAACGGATAAGTGAGTGTCATGGTCAGAAAGGATGATTTTTTTTTCTTCATAATCTGTTTATGTACGTTTATGAAGTAAAGATATTCACAAACAGAATGGTGTGTGTGTAGTGTTAGTGTATTTATTATTCTATGAAAAATAATACACATTTAAAAATTCTCAAGAAAACTGAATTATGTCTGAAATGAGAACCATTATTTCTAGGAAGGCACAAAAAAATCCAGATTCCAAGAATAATACAATTCCTGAGTTATTACGCCATTAGAATTGTTAAAGCTTTAGATAAATTATAAGGCTGGCCTTATTTTACTTGTCATAAAAAGTAATTGGATATCGTGTACTTTACTTAACATTCTGGTAACTGTTGTCTCCAGGACACTCTATTTCTAGCTTTATTAAAATACCTAGCTCTCAATCTTTCCTCCAACTCCTGCCTTTATACTAGGGAAATTCAACATATGTATTGATACTCCCTCAAGCATCCTAACTTCCTACTTCCTTAACTTAATCCTTTACCCTACCTTAGCTTCACACAGAGATGGTCCTACCCTTGACATCGTCATCGCCATCACCAACAAGTGTTCTATTACAGGGCTTCTTAAATTTTTTCCGCTCATGACCTGTTTTTGCCCAAGAAATTTTTACGCAGTCCCGGGTATATAGGTATATAAAATTGGTATACAAATCAAACACTGATAATAAATCATAAAAAATTTTATTTTAAAACAATTCTTGGTATACATATAATTTTACCATTTATTAAAGATGAAAGCAAATTTGCATACTAGTAAGATGGTTGTGCTTGTTTATTTTTACATAAAGAATTAAATCTTGGCGAAATAGTTGATACTGCAGGACATAGAGCATCTTCAACATTTTACAGAGTTGATCAATATTTTGATGTTATAATTGTCAATTCTGAGAATGCCACTTTGTATAAATATGTAGAACAAAATGGCAAAAGTATGTTTAGGGCCATTTCAGAAATTGTTGGAAATTCTGCTCTAATCCCAAGGCAAAATTCATTTAATGATTTTGTGCATACAGTAAAAACACTGGAATTCATAACATACATTGGTCTCAAATCTGAGCCAAGGTGTTTCTGGCAGTGTTTGTTGGTATTATGTGGCCTGATGGCAAGCACAGTGCAAGGTGCATATGTGTGTTCAGAACCAAGGCTGCAGTAAAGTTGCATGATGCATGCTGCCAGAAACACCTCGTATTCATTACACGTTTGATTTTGAGTTAATTTTTGGTTGTGTGTTCAGAAACCTTTTATTATTGCCAAATTTTTCATGTCCCCCACATTCAGTTACATGACCTCATATGGGGTCATGACCTATAGTTTAAGAAGAGCTGTTCTACACTTCCTAGTTCATGAACTCTAAAATTCCTGCTTACTCATAGGATGCACTGTACCTTCTCTCTTATTAATATGCTTTTGAAGGAAGCTGAAAAAAATCATGAAGTCTTATTTACTTGGTTCCACAAATTTATATTGCATAATCACATCTGAGGGCATTTGCTAAAAGCTCTCTCTTTTCATCTTATATTATTCAGATGCCTTTCTTCACTATCTCTCCCTTCATCCCTATCTCATATGAAGAGGTAGCCCTTCTCTTAGACAAGACAAACTCTTTTACAGGGAAAAGTAGACCCCAGTGCATCCTATGTTCTCCAGCACTTTGCCGCTTTTCTCTTCCCCCACTATCTCACTAATCTTGAATCTCCCTGTACTCATTTTTCCTTCAGTGCATACAAACACACCTAAGTCTACCCTGTCCTCAAAAAACTTATGTCATCTGTCTAACCTCACTACTATCATCTTCTATACCTCCTCTCTTTCTGAGAAACCTATTTGTAGTCAGTACCTTTCCTTCCTTTCTTCTCAGATCTCTACAGTCTAGCTTCCAGCTCTATCCTTCAACAAAACTGCATTCTGTAAAGTTACCAATGATCTCTTAATCTCTTGCCAAATCTAGTGGCCTTTTCTTAATCCTCATTTTCTTTGATTTTTCTGTCATTTTTGGCACTGCTGATAACCCTCTTTTCCTTGATAATTTTTTGTCTTTTAAGTTTTCCCTTCACCGCTCTCTCCTGGCTCTCTTCCTCCTTGTCTAACTGCTGCTTCTCAGTCTTCTTTGCTGGATCTTTATCCAGGTTACTTCCACTCAACATGAGTCCCTCAAGACTCTGTCCTGGGCCTGCTTTACCTTTTATATTATTTTGTTTGGTGATGTCATCAGCTCCATTTACCCAGCCCTAACCTCCATTCTCACATTTTACTGCCTATGGGACATCTCTGTAATTGGATTTCTTAAATTCGGCATGTCCAGAATTGATCTCCTCTATCCCCATAATCCTTCCCTCTATTCTTCCTAACTTCCCTATTACTGTTACAAGTATCAATTCCCCCTACTTACCCAATGTAGCAAATGAGGTGTCATCCTCAACTCATCATGTTACTACCCATATCTTATCCTTTGCCACACCCTATCACTTCTGACTTCCAGCATCTCTCACGAATACCCCCTTCTTTACTCGTAAGCCTTACAAGATGGTACATAATCTGTATCATAGCCTAATTTGTTAGCAATAAAAAAAAATACTTTAAATTCATGGAGACAGCTTTGTGGTATAGGAGCTTGAGTGTTGGACTTGAAATCAGGAAGAATTGAGTTCAGTTCCTTCCTCAGGCAAATCACTTAACCTCTCTCCACCTTGGTTTCTTCAACTATAAAATGAGAATAGTTATAGCACTACCTATAGTTATATAACTACTATGGTTATTGTATCAAATGAAATGACACATGTAAGGTCTCTTGCAACCTTAAAGCACTATATTAATGATAGCCATTATTAAATAACAGACTTCAACAGTTGCTTCAACTATCAGACATGTTGGAACTTTATTTGTCTATACTCATAGCCTAGACCCTATCTGGGCTACAAAACGCCAACATTGCCTTATGTACAATTATAATATTCACTTGAACTGCCAAGTTTTAAAAAATTTTAACAAACAATGAAAACAACATATCTCCTTCCACGTTTGGATCTACAGTTGTAGGTAGGGAATACTAGAAAACAGCTTGGATGTCTAGGTCACCAGTATGAGAGTACATGACTTCATTTGGTGCTAAATGGCTACTTGGTGCAGAGTTGCCTTATAGTTGGCCAGCTATGATTTCTTCTGGCAACAAAGTCAGAGATATTCATAATACTAACTCTGGCTTGTTGCCTTCAGTGATAAGTAGTAAATGCCGAATTTCACCTAAATGTTTTTTGTCTGTCATTAATAATCAATTACCAAGTGTTTGGGTGCATACTACTGTTTTCCTTTTCATGTCCAATGTGTACTGATACTTGTTAGTAGTTATGTCAGATTTTAGATTTGTCACTTTGCCTTTTAAATAAACGTTGTGAGATTTTTAACAAATTAGTTTGATTGACAAATTTTATAGTATTTGTTATGAAAAATTCTCTAAGTTTTAATTAATTATGCATTTTTAGGACATCGGTGCAGGAAAAGGCAAGTACTATGCTGTCAACTTTCCAATGAGAGATGGTATAGATGATGAGTCTTATGGGCAGATATTTAAACCAGTAAGTATTATATTTGCCAGATCCCATCCATTTTTTTTACTATGTGTTGAAAGGAATTAACCTTTGTTATCTTGTTTCCATGTAGATAATATCAAAAGTGATGGAGATGTATCAGCCTAGTGCAGTAGTGTTGCAGTGTGGTGCTGACTCATTATCTGGTGACAGACTTGGTTGTTTCAATCTTACCGTCAAAGGTAACTACTTTAAAATGTGATATTCCCAGATCAGGATGGGAGGGGAGTTTTCAAAAATTATTATTCTTTAACTTAATTATGTCTTCTTTGACAAGAATTTAAACCTCAGGTGTGCGCGCACACACACAGTGTGTGTGTGTATGTGTGTGTGTGTGTGTGTATATCTGGTCTTTTTTTGCATGTTGTCATTTAAAAAATTAATTTATTATTAGTCTTTCACTAAACTCACTTGGCCACAGTGTAGAGATAATTGTTGGGTTGTTAAAGACAATGCCAATGTAATATAGTCTTTGGCAGGTCCTGCCACCCTAGAAAGGATTTGAGTGAGTTTTGGTCTCTCTTCTGAGGTCTACCTTAACTGAACTTGAAAGATGCTCATCCTCAAATTGGCTGCAGAAGAGTGAATTTTTCAGCCACAGCATCTCTCAAAGACTGTTGTTGGAGGGTACAGTTTTAATGCCAGCACTGTCTTAGTTCAGTTTCAAATTGTGGAATACAAGAGTCACTCATAAGTCATTAAACATTTAAATAAAGGAAGTTTACTTTGCCCTAACACAGCAACGGTATGCAACAAAGATACAGTGACACTTATCTTCAGTTTTGGTTGACCTGTTCTCTCTCACCTCCTCATGGAAACACATCTGATCAGCAGGTCGTCAGGGTCTGATCCTAGGCACCTGTCAAGACTAAGAAGCCTAGATTCCACGGGGCTTGGACTTTATGGTGTCATTAATTGAACGTGAATCTGCAGCATGGAAGCCAGGGCCAGTCAAGTCCCAGGACAGCTTTTGTCCTGTACCTACCCCAGGAGAGGGGTAGAAGTTGGGGGTGGGAGGAAAAGGAAACTACATCAGAGAAGCAGGAATTAATCACCTAGGCTAATCAAGTTACTTTTGTCTTTTTTAAGTAATGCCTCCTCATGTTTTGGGTGGCAGAAAAAAAGCTGTCAGGAAAACATAACTGCTTGGTGCAGGGTCTTAAGGATCTTCTAGAGGACTTTCTATTCAATGTTTATAAGACTTTTGCTGCACAGTACTAAAGGGGGAAAGGGAAAAGAGGAAGAAAAAAATGAAACAAAAAGATGAAGGTAAACAAAAGTCAGAAATGCTAGTCCTTTCCTCCTTCCTTCAGAAGGACTAAATCTCAAGTTTTAAAGTCTGGTTCATATTGTGGGTGCCACCAAGTTAACTCAGGGATCCCCTTTGTACCAGGTAATTATGAGTCCATCATTGTTATAGTGGTAGTATGCTATTAGAAAGCAAGGATCCTCCCAACAATTCTACCCCTTTGTCTCCCAGGCCCTTTCTGGGAATGAGTTGCCCAAAACTTCCCAGAGGAAAGGAAGCCTGCCAGTTGAGGGGAACATAAGCTGCTTCTCAAGGGGCTATGGTACCCTCTGAGGAGGCAAGAACTGAGACCCTGCACTGGGAAAAGAAGGGCTAGGGAAGGTTAACTGGAACGAAGTCCCAAAACAGTCCATTCTTATCAGGTAAGTCTTCTGGAGACTGGATCCCAAAAACCACTGGACCAGAAAGTGCTTTTTCCTAGGATATCATTGGTTTGTCACAAAACATTGTTTGTGGGAGGTTGGACACCTCACTGTAGCAATCAAACGCATCATGATTCAACTGTTAATTATCAGAAGCAAACCTCTTGCCCCTGAGATGAGAGAGTGCCATTTTGCTAATTGGAGACAAGTTGAGTGTCACTTGAGCTGTGCTCCAGCTTGCCTGGTTGGGCAGTAATAACTACCTTGTTTTCAGTTAAAGGGATCCTGTCATCCTTTGCCCAGCATAGCTTGGCATTACCACCTCAATGTTCGACTTGGCGTTAGACCCATTCCCTAACCACTGCTTCTCTTATAGCAGCTCCACACTGGTGGTTTAGCATATGATGTGTCTGATGGGTGTTGACATGCTCCACAAATAGCTGTATGCTTTGGGAAGCATGAGCATAATTCTTCCTCTGTTTCCAGATTCAAAGGGGAGAGCTTTTGATTGTCCAGTCCTGTGCATTCCAGGCTCCAGACAACTTGGCCAGACCTATGGCCACCACTCAGGAGTCAGTATAGATGAAGATCTTCTTCCCTACTGAATGAACTTACAAGGATCCTCATTATCTGGGGTATCCCCTGTTACCAGATTAGGGGCTGCAGAAATCAGTTTGCACATGTCTCTCGTAGCAGATAGAGCCATTGATCAACCAGGCAGAAGGGTTTTCCTCCTGTCTTTGTAGGAAAAAGGCCCATTAGGCCAGTGGAGGAGGCACAGTTCCCAGGATCTGAAGTGGAGACTATGCTTGTCTCTGGTATAGTCATAACCTACTTATGAAGGGCATTCACACCTTAGGGCCTCAAACAAGTATAATTCCTAACGTACCATTTCCCATTTAGCACTAGAAGTCTCTGTACTATAACTGTCCTGTTAAGAGGTACCATCTTGCATCACAGTTAGAGACTAGAAAGAAGCAAGCAGCTGCCTTTCAAAAGTGATATAATGACCAGCTGCCCTAGAAAACTTGGTGCTCCAGAAGCCCAGTTGTCATTTATTCTGGACACCTTTTGGTTTCCACTAAAGGTTCTGCTCATCCTAATCTGTGTGGACAGAGACCTCCAGAAGCATGAGCCTTACACAGCCATAAGGACCCAAACTATAAGATAGCTTGCTTTACATCTTTCTAGGGCTATGGTCTGCTCTGTGATTCATTTGAAAGAGTCAGATACGTAGGTGGTTGCAAATAGGGGCCTTCAAGATAATACAGGTAGAAAATATAGGTTCTACAAAATTTGAAAAGTCCATCAGTCTTTGGCTTCCTTTTTAGTTCATGTAAAAACAAGTGTCCATAGCTTATTCCAGACTCTACCTGAAATCCTCTGGTTTTTCCCTACCTACTGTATTCCTCAAAATTCGACTAAGGAGTCTGGACCATGGATTACCTTATGGTTCATTCTCACCCCCATCCCTATCCTTCTTTATGGGCCTCCTGCCACAGTGGGCTTCATCTGACCCTATTAACATTATGTCATCAATGTAGTGGTATTCACCAATTCCCTTTCAGATGTCTTTAGGTCTCTGCTCATCATAATGTGGTAGTATGAGGGAGGGTCAAGGAAATCCTGGGGAAGGATGGTGAAATTATATTGGACTCCTTTCCAGGTGAAAGCAAATCACTCTTGACTAATTTCAGCCACGGAAATAGAGAAAAGAGCATTGGCAAAGTTGATTGCCCCATGTCAGTCATCGTGGTCCTGGGTAACTCATCTACAACATTGACAGGGTCAGGAACAGCTGTAGAAATAGGCTTGACAACTTTTCAGCTCCCTATCCACTCTAAGCTACCAGGTGCCATCTACCTTCCTCTCAGATGACACAGGGTTGTATAAGGGGGAGCTGGTATAATGAAGTGATCCAGCTTCCTTCATCTCTTTCGCCTCTATCTGCCCCCTTGGGGACCAGGTACTGTGTGGTGTTAACTGCATGGGAGCAGGTAACTCTAAACATTTTCTTTTGGCTTTACCCAGATTAACATGCTTATATATTACTGAAAGGATTCGAACAGGAACTGAACCTATGATCTGTCCTCTGTAGCCTTCCCTGAATGATCTAATTGGGGCAAGGGCTTTAGAGGGTACCTCAGGGTGGGACTGAAGGACCCTTGGTGCCTGGTTTCTTAATTTCCTTGAATAGTTTTGTTATCACCACCTTGGGCTGGCTGTTGCTTATAAACCTCATGTTTCAAGAGCCTTTCCCAAGCTCCCTCCTGAGGATGGTGTTATTTCTTCTGCCTACCTCGCAGGAAGATGACCTCTGATATCTCCTCAGTTCACAAAGTTCCTATTTAAACTTGACAGTATTTGCTGAAGCCCCAACTGTCCCAACCTACTCCTCAAGTTTTACCAGTTGATCAGCCCATTCTTGTGTGGTTATGTGTCTGGGGAGACCCATAGCTAAAATGTCTGAAGCCTTCAAGCAAGGCTCCATCGAGAAAGTGGGTTCTACTTGCACCTGAGACAGGCTGGGTATAGCGTTCCAGGGACTCCTAGGTTTCTCTTTGAACTTCTACAAATATCCCAGTATATTGGTGGAAAAGGTTTTCTCACTACCAGCTCCCGTAAGTTGAGTTCCTGGATGGGCACTGACAAATCATCAATCTTCATTCCCATCAGGAGAGATCTGTTTAATTGATCAGCCACCAGTTGACCCCTGGCTTTCACTGCATGCTTGGAAGCTGAAAATGCAGTCTCTAGCTGCTTCAGTACTCCATTCTAGTTCACTTTCAGTCTTCTTAGGCTGGTAGTTCAAGTTACATAGAGCAGTCAACAGAAGTCAGGGAATTCTGGGCTTGATTTACCCATCCTGGACAATATTCTTCAGCACCCATTGAACTAATCCTTTGCATAAGCAGGACTTGCTTACTAAACCGTGCAGAAATACATCATCAGGAGGGCTCTTGAAACAGGGAGCCACGTAATGGTTTAGTCACCCTATCCTCCTCTATATTTGCAGTACTCTTCTCCCAATTTAACCTAAACTCATGTCAAATTGCTGAAACTGTCGTATACCAAAGGTGCTCCTCTAACACTAGCACTCTTAGTTCAGGTTAAATTTGGGGGGCTTGTAAACCATTGAACACTTAACAAAAGTTTACTTTGCCTTAACACAACAAAGTTATGTAATTACTGTCCTCACAGAAATGCATCTGAATCAGTTGGGTATGGTTTTAGCCTCCCACCTAAGTTTGAGAGGTATAGATTACACGTGGCTAAAATTTTTTATGCCCTTAGATTACCAGGAATCTGCATCATGGAAGCTGGGGCCAATCACATTTAGAAAGCTTTATCTCATAGGTAAAGCCTCCCTATATGGGTAGGAGGAAAAGAAACTGCCTCAGGGAAACTGGGCCTATCACAGAGACCTAAATATAGAAGGATTGCAATCTGAATCAGTGGAAAGATTATCCACATAGATTCCTGAATTTTTTGCATCCATAAAGCAATCCAGAGTTTTCTCAAAGATTGCTACCAAGAAAACATTGAAGCAGTAATTACTGTTTTTATGATGGTAGCATTTAACCTGTGGGTTTATTAAAATTCACATTACATACCAATATTCTTTTTTTTATTAAGTTATTTTAATTTATCAACAATCACTCCCATAAGTTTCCAATATTCTTTTTTTTATTTGACTTTTTTTTAAAAATTTTTTTAGACAATTGGGATTAAGTGACTTGCCCAGGGTCACACAGCTAGTAAGTATCAAGTGTTTGGTCTGAGGTTGGATTTGAACTCAGGTCCTCCTGACTGCAGGGCCGGTGCTCTATCCGCTGCACTGCCTAGCTTCCCCTCCAGTATTCTTTATATAAACTAATCACAAATTCAATTTTTCTTTTGAAAATTTAGTCATGCTATTTGAAGCTGAATCTGTACTATGTAGATACCTATCTCTTTTGAGATTTTACAGAGACATTAAGATAGGCTAACATTCTAGAATAGTAATTGTTCTTCTACAAAAATTCCACTCTCAGAACTCATTGTGGTGAGTGACTTCAGGTTCTTGAAGAAAAAGTTCAAGTTATTGGATGTTTTGCACATTGGAAAGGTTCAGCGTGGTTCAGAGAGCAGCTTAGATGGGCTGTCTGAGAACCAGCCTAAGTGTGAGAGGCTGATCACTAATAGTCTGGTCCCTGGGCATATGAATTCTTTGAACATAGTGACTCATGATGTAAATTTTTTTAAATGGCCCTCCATTGCAGGTTACCTCCTTCCACTTAAGTATTGGCAATACGTATGGAGTGGCATAAAAGGGAACAGAGGTGACTAAAATAATTTTACCTTAGGTACTCTAAACACAAGATCCTTGTCAAACAAAGTAGTCAGCAGTTTTTCATCCAAAGGGTCCAATAAAAATAATTTAATGAGACTCCTGGTCCTTATGCTTGTCTATGCTTATGATGGACATAAGCAAAAAGACTACCAAGAATAAAATTGCAGTTTAGGTACCAGCAGACATCTCAAATGTTTATGCCTCAATTTTGTGACTATCTGGGTTCAAGAAGGAAGGCAAAAGAAAGGATAAGATGAAATGGTCTCCATTTACAATGGTCCCCACCTGAACTATTCAAATGAGCTATTTAAGCTGAAAACTTGAGAAAAAACTTTTAGATAGCTGTAAATCATGAAGCATCCTTATCTTCTAATATTCAAAATTTCAGGTGACTCAAAGGAAAATGGAGAGACAGGGATTAGTAGCCCCCTAGCATTACCACAAGTGACTTACACATTACGGAGTAGCTTGAAAAATATCATCTTGGAGATTTGATCAGAAAAGGAAACAGGCTGGTAGTACATAAACATTGATAGATGGATAGCCCAAGTATACTCATTTTTAAAGAATTGACCTACCACTTTTCATTTTTCTAGCTTACCCAAGGCAGTTCTTTATTATTTATGGCTACAAGAGAAGAGCTAGACTGGAGAAGCACACTGGGTGCTACAGTGAAGCTCTTCTATCCTGATTATAGCCAAGTAATTTATAAACTTGACAATACAGAAAAATCAAATGAAGGTACTTCAAAAGTAGGAGATTGATTAAAGTGTATAAGCTAGGAGATGTGTGATACAAAAGTTATATGTTAATAGATAATGGTTACAGGTTGAGCAAGTGTTTTTTGTTCTCCTCCAGGGGTTCTTAACCTTTGTTGTGGGCCCCTTTAATAGTCTAGTGAAGTCTATGAACCCCTTCTCAGAATAATGTTAATAAAGGACTAATTAAGTATAAGAACCATAAATCAAAGAACAAAAATCTAGGATAGGCAAGAAAGATCCTTTTTAGAAAAAGGTGAAAATAAAAATGTAAAATAACAATTTGTTGAAAGGAAGAAGGGAGGCAAGGGACATTTTATTTGACTATTTAGCTGAGGAGGGAGAAATGGAAGAATAATTAGCTAGCTAGAATTAGCTAAAGGAACTTTTAAGTTAGGGAATACTCCAAAACTGGAAAATGGGGTAACAAAACAGTGTTTGAAGAATCCAATAAAAGTGACAGATTATGCAAGAAAACAAAACTCTCACAATCTGTTGCTTACAAGAAGAAAGTTTTTAAAATGCATACATATTATAAATATGGACTAGGAAAAAAATTTACTAGGCATTAGACAAATTCCAAAACAACGGGAGTTGCAATCATGATGTCAGACAAAAGTAAGTTCATTGAAAACAAAAAGGGATAACTACATTATGCTAAAATAGCCATATATCAATATTAAACTTAAATGTTTTGAATGACTTTGCATATAAATCCAAAAAAGACAAGTTAACTGAACTATAAGAGGTTATAGTACCATAGGTGGCAGGACATTTTTATGTCTTGATTTTGAATAAGTTTAAGAGAAAGAAATGGAAAATAGAGAAATGAATGTGTTGCTGGACAAACCAGCTAAAAGACTTAAAATGTCTTCTGTATGCAACTACTAAAGAATGTATTTATTTCTGACCACCAGTTGAAACTTTTATAAATTTTACCCCATTTTAATTAGGGCATAGAGATGTTACATACGTTAAAAAATATAAGTGATACGTTATTTACGTAGCATAATACAGTAAAAATAATTCAGAGACCATAATACGGAACCAACTGGAGACTCAATAAAATCCTAAAGTAGGTTAAAGAACAAATTATGGAAACAGTTACTTGGAAGAAAGTTATAATGATGAAACAACATACCAAAATTTCTGGGGTGCAGCTAATGCAATGCTTGGGGAAAGATAAAATAAAAATGGATTATTAATAAACTGAATATACATTTTTGAAAGTTAACAAAGCTAAAGTAAATTCAAAAGAGGGATATCAAAATTAAGCTGAAAATAGATAAACTATAAACAATACTGTATTAATGATCAAACTAAGTGTTGGGTTTTTTTGAGAAGACTAATAAAATTGACACATTAGAAACAGTGTGCTAGCAAAACAACACAAGAAACAGGGATAGTTTCAAAATAAAAATAGAGAAATTAACAGATCAAAGAGAGAATTTTAACAACCCTATCTCAGGAAGAAAATGAAACTAGGTATATAGGAACTACCAAAGAAAAACTGCTCCTGATGGATTCACAGATTTCTATCAAACCTTTTGAAAATGTCCACATTACTTACATTCTCAAAATTGAGAAAGTATTCTACCAGATTTCTTTTATGAAAGAAATTAAATTCTAAGCTAAATCAAGAAAGGATAAGATAACTATAGGAAGTTTATTAGTGAATATTGATTTTTAAAATTTTAGTAAAACCTGGCCAGTCCTATTCCATTGCTTTATCTAAGAAATCATTATGATGGAATTGGATTTATAACAGGGATGTAAAGATGTTCTCAGCATTAGGGAAAGAAAAACTATTCAACCTGAAAACAAACATTTAAAATCCCACATCATCAGTAGATGTGGGATAAGCCTTTGACAGAGCACAGTATGCATTTATGCTAAAACCTCTGCAAACAATGGACATAGAAGGGCTTTTTTAATGTCATAAAATGTTTAAAAGCAAGCAGCATAATGATAGCAGAAATATATACAAATTTTTCCATTTAAATACTAGAGTATAACAGTGGTGCCCATTATTATTTGATACAGTTTTGGAGATGCTAACAATGGCAATGAGGAAAGTAAACGCATAAGGATCCCTGTTTGCTGGTGTCTCCAGCTAGGTGGCACATTGGTTAGAGTGAATTCCTTCCTGAGTTCATATCTACCCTCATGTACTAGCTGTGTGACCCTGGGCAAGTCACTTAACATTGTCTCAGTTCCTCATCTGTAAAATGAGCCAGAGAAGGAAATGGCAAACCATTCCAGTATCTTTGCCAAGAAAATCCCAAATGCAGTAACCAAGAGTCAGACTCAACTGAAATGACAGAACAACCACCACCATCTAAGAAATCAGCAGAAGTATTAATTGAAACAATAACAAGCAAAGTTTCAGACTTTCAATAATCAGCTGTTTCTGAATAATAACAAAGTCTAAAGAGATAAAAATAGAAAGGAGGAAGCTATTCCAAATAACTACAAAATAGTGTGACTGGGGATCACAGTGCCAAAGCACACAAAATACTTGCATAGGTTGAGTTGCAAAGTACTCCTTTAAGGCTAGAATTTAAGTGCTGTGCCAGTGTAATAGAGGACAATATCACCAAAATTAGTTTATAGTATTCTATACTAATCAAGTTATCAAAGGGATACTTTGCAGAACTCAAAAAATAAATTCTTTTTTTTTAATGTGTTCTATAATATCAAGGGAGGTAAAAGAAATGGGTACAAATGAAGAGGGAGTAGCAGCTTAAATTATCATATAAAAGACTAGTCTTCAAAACCATCTCTTGGTTTAAAATAGAGGTAGCTAGTGAAATACAAGAAAGAATCAGAAACACTAGAACTCAATAAACATGTTTAATAAAACATTTGTTAGGAAAGAACTCAATACTTGATTTTGAAAAATAAATACACTGGGAAAACTAGGAAGCAGTTTGCCAGAAATTATACTTTGGCACCATATTCCATGATACATTCTAAATTACCTTGATATCAAAGATTATACTATTTAAAAATAAGGAGAGAAGCAGATTGTATTCCTTTGCAGTGGTATGTAGCAAATATATTCTTAACCAAGGGATAGTTGCAATGACAAAAGATAAAGTAGGTAACTGATTACATGAAGGTGGAAAATTTCACACAAAAATGCACGTTGGATCAATTTAATGGTCAAATAGGGGAAAACTCAAATTTTTCTGATAAGAGTTTGTTATCCAAGATATATTAATAATTGAGATATGTGTATGTATGTACACATATCTATCTATCTATCTGTCTATATATATATATATATGTGCCTTTGCATATAAAGAAGACCAAAAGCCAGTTCTCAATAGATAAGTGGTCAAAAGAATTGCCAAATACTAACCATATGGGAGAATAATCCAAATCACTAGTAGTGGAAATGCAAATCAAAACAACTCTGACATTTCACCTCATTACAAATTAGAAAAAAGATGAGAAGTCAGTGTTGAAGGAGTTGTGAGAAGATAGACACTAACATTGTTGGTGGAGCTGTGAATCAGTACAACCATTTTGGAATTACACAAATAACACAGTTTCAAAAATGTTAATATATTTGGATGCAGAGATTGCACAACTAGGCTTATGTTTCAAGGAGGTCTTTGATAAGAACAAAGTGCCCACATACACTAAAGTTATAGCAGCAATTTTTGAAATAGCAAAGAATTGGAAACCAAGTGGATGCTCATTGATAAGGGTATGTGAATATAATATAGTCTGTAAGATGAGAGATAAGTTCAGAAAAGCATAGAATGGTCTACATGAATTGATGAAGTCAAGCAGAGCTAAGGAAAAAAAAATAACACAATGACTACAACAATGCAAATGGGAAAAAATACAACCCAAAAAAAGTCCAAAATGAATTTTGTGAAATTAGAATAAATTGGCTGCAAAGAGAGGTAAGAAAACACTCCACCACTTTTCCAAAGACAGGCTCCACTAGCATTATGTATTGCACATATTTTCATTATATTGGTCAATTATACTGACAAAATAATTCTTTTTGGGGGGTGTTTAAAATGCCTCTGGGAAAGCATGGAGGAGAGGTTTGGGAACTGAAGAAAACTATGGTCATATTTTTAAAAATAGACAAAATATATCAATAAGAACCTACGTTGGAAATACATTTACAGACCTCTCAGTTAAAAAATCCTGGTCTAGTGACAATGAAGTTTCCAATGAAGTGGAAGTATTTTTCCATATAAACAGTGCAATTTCCCCCCACCCCAAAGTGAAATGGGATGCCTTGGAAGCTAATAGGTTCTCTCATATAAAATCTTGGTTACTTATTGGAGATGCTGTCGAAGAGGTTCCTGGTTAGGTATGTTTTTGACAAGATGACCTTTGAGGGTACTTTTGGCTCTGATTGAAGCAGTAGAAATCACCTCTAGTGATTATATGTTTGAAGTGTTTTAAAATAAAAAAATCCTTGTAAAGTTTAAATATGATGTTTGAAAACGATTTTGACTATTTTGGCTGCTTACCTTTTTTTTTTAATGTTATGGTTTATTTTGTGAGTAAAACTGCTAATTTATATATCTTTTGTCTTTGTATCAGGTCATGCTAAATGTGTAGAAGTTGTAAAAACTTTCAATTTGCCCCTATTGATGCTTGGAGGAGGCGGTTACACAATCCGTAATGTTGCACGGTGTTGGACATATGAAACTGCTGTTGCCTTAGATTGTGAAATTCCAAATGGCAAGTATTATTACCCAGTTAAATAGTGATAAAATTACTTATGATTAATCCTTGCTCAGAATAAAGAGGAGGATGAAGCCTTTAGCTCTTACTGGTCTTCACATTCTTTGTCATGGAACTGTTTGGAAGTTTGGGGAAGCCTGTAGACAACCTCAGAATAATGTTTTTACATGTATAAAATAAGATAAATAGCATTACAAAGGAAATCAATTATATTAAAATGCAGTTATCAAATTATTGAAAAGAATAAGTTCACAGATCCCAAGTTAAGAACTCCTGAGTTAGAGGATGAATGTGCTGAGGAGTTGTCAGTGTGCTGTAAAAGAAAGAACACTCATTTGTTTTGCCATTCTTTTTTACCATTGATAAAGGATCTTAGAGTGCTATAGGATATACTTATAAGACATTCACCAGTAAGAAATTATTTTTAGTGAACAGAAGAGTATTTGAATGAAACAAAAGTTGGATTGAAAACAAATTGCTCAAATGAAAATATATGGGGTTTTTTTTTTGCAAACCTTAAAACGTTATATAGATGCTAGTTATTATTTTATTTCCCTCTCTTCCCTACAAACATGAAAATAAGTAGGTACAATATATGTGCACATATATGCATACACACATATGCATAACAGAGAATACATGGAATCTTAGAGGGAGAGTCACTAGCAGCTGTGAGCCTCTTGATGGTAGGATTTGACTTGAGGCTTAAAAAAGCCAGGGAAGCCAAGGATAAATGGATGAACTATATCATTAACTATTTATTAAACACTTACTATATGACAAGCATGTTCTAAGCACTGGGGATACAAGTACCAAAGCAAAGACAGTCAGTACCTTCAAGGTGGCTTGAATTCTAATTGGGTAAAATAACAATCATTTAAGGAAATAGAGGTAGGTGGTAGCACTTTGGTTCAGAATGTTAACTGGGATGGTAAGTGGGTCTGTGGGGAATAGATCAACACATCCCTTACAGAAATAATGGCAGAATTTATTTGATACTCATTCCAGGATGGATCGATGATGGGGTTAAGAGGCTAGGTTTAGTTCAAATAGTGAGAGAATAGGCAGTTCAGTAGTATAGTGAATACAACACTGCACTCGGAGTCAGAAAGACTTGCTTCAAATCTAGCAAGTGCTTAGCATAGAAGAATAGGAATTATTAGAATAGGGAGAGGGAAAATAGGCAGAACTGAAGAGAAAGAACATTCCAGATATGGGGCACAACTTGTGGAAAGACTCAGAGATAGATGGAGTGTCCTGTGTGAAAAACAACTTAGGCAGTGTGTTTGGATTGTAAAAGGGAATAAGGTAGAGGAAGAATCTAAAAGTAAAAAGGGAATTGCTCTCTCCTAGATATGTTTTCCTGGGTTCTCCTGACACTGTTTTTCCTTGGCTCTCCTACCTGTCTGGCTTATTCTCAGTCTCATATGTTGAATTATCTCCCTTGTTCTATCCCAAGGCTCCATGTGGGATATCTGTCTCTGTTCCCTTTGCAGCCTACCTTCATTCTCCTTTCGGACCTTTTACGTCATTCCCCTTCACACTCTCTGTGGGCCTTCCAGATTGGCATTGTTCCTTATGCATGACAGTTCACTCCTGACAGTTTAGTGCAGTGGGTAACCAACAGGTCTCAAACTAGTTGGTGAGTTAGAGGGATGGCTACTCCAAGCATGAGAAGACTCCCTGGCAGAATGGGCATAGGAGAACAGTTTGTTCCAGTGGCCATGAAAGTGGCTGAAATAGGTGCTATGGAGTGCTTAGTTGGTCAAGCATCAAAGATGCCTGAATCCCAGGCCATTGCCAATCATCTTGACTTTGGTCCTGCCACTGGATGACTTATCAAGAGTGAGGCTGACGACTTTATACAACTCTGCCTCACTTAAGTCCAATTCATAGGCAAGTCAAGATATCACCTGTGATGTCATTGGTCCTTTTCAGAAATGACAGATGAGGGGCAGGTAGGTGGCGCAGTGGATAGAGCACCGGCCCTGAAGTCAGGAGGACCTGAGTTCAAATCCGGCCTCAGACCAAACACTTGACACTTACTAGCTGTGTGACCCTGGGCAAGTCACTTAACCCCAATTGCCTAAAAAAAAGAAAAAAAAATGATGGATGAACAACTCCTGAAAGTTTAATGTAGTGGAAAGAGGATTGGACCTGGCTTCAAATACTGGTTCTGCTACTTAATTCTTGTAATCTTGGTCAAGTCACTTAATCTATCTAGGCCACAGTTTACTCATCTGTTGTAGCCTGTCTCCACTCTCCAGTCTCCTTTCTGGTCTTATACATCACTCCCAGTCACACGCTCCTATGGGCCAGCCAGACTGGCATTGTTCCTTACTCATGACAGTAACTCCTGACAGTTCAGTGCAACAGGCCTCAAACCAGTTGGTGAGTTAGGAGGATGTCTGCCCCAAGCATGTGAAGACTCCCTGGCAGAATGGGCAGATGAGAACAGTTTGTTCCAATGGCCACAAAAGAGGTTGAAGCAGGCACTGTGGAATGCTTAGTTGGTCAAGCATCAAAGATGCCAAGGTGCCACTGAACCCCAGGCCATTGCCAGTCATTGTGACTTTTGTCCTACCTGGACAAAGTCCTGGACTTTGATGACTCATGAAGAGAGACTGAAGCTGATGACTATGTGACTCTGCCTCAATTGAATCCAGTACTTGGGCAAGTCAAGACATCACAACTCATCTGTGAAATGAGGGAGTTGGATTAGATGGTCCTTCCGTGATCCCTCATGATCCTGTCATCTCTCTCCATCTGTTTGCATAGGCTGGGTGCCCTGTCCCTGGAATGTACTCTATTCTCAATTCTTCCTCTTAGAATTCCTAGCTACTTGCCAGGTTCAGGCACCACATCCTACACCATCCTACCCTGATTTCCCAGGTGTTGGTTACACCCCATCTTTTGTTAACTTATATTTATTTGTATATATTTTATGTATTCTTCTCTGCATGTTGTCTCCTCCCTATACAAATTTAATAAATGCTTGGTGAACGATGAATGGTGTTGGATGTTGTAAACTGTCTTGTAAATTAAGTTCTGTATTTTGGTTTAATGAAATTGGGGCAGCAAGGTGGCGCAGTGGATACAGCTCTAGCCTTGGAGTCAGGAGGACCTGAGTTCAAATTTGACATTAGACACTTGACACTTACTAGCTGTGTGACCCTGGGCAAGTCACTTAACCCTGATTGCCTCACCAAAAAAAAAAAAAAAAAAAGGATATGGCTTAATGAAATTAATATTGTGATATTACATTTCAAAATGTTTACAGTACTTTTTTCACTTTATCTTTATATTCCCAGACCCTAACAGAACCTTGTACATAGTAAGTACTTAATAGATGCTCTTTGAACCAAATGTGATAATAGTTCATATTCAGTTAGCTTGAAAAAATGGGGGGGATAGATGAAAGAGGTGGGTGTATTGTGACAGTGGCTGAAGAGGTGATCTCAAAGTCAACAAGACTGCATTTGAAGTATTCCTCTAGACACATACCAGTTGTGTGACTAGCAAATAAGTCATTTAACCTCTAAGTGACCCCAGGCACTAACTAACTAACACTATATGTTATAAGGCAACTGCATTGACAGAAGGAATTTCCTCACTAAAAGTTCCTTATCCTAATGAAATCATATGTCTCGTCCCTCTTGGCTCCCTTCCTTTTTTCTCCCAACATTCCCAAATGGTTCAGGTTACTAATAGAGGAATAGTGACTAAAGTAGCTCAAATTTCTTGTTATAGAAGATTTGGACTTCAATATTAAGAGATTAATTATTGCTGTATTTTAGGTTTTCCTATACTATTGCATTTCACTTGTATGAACTTGTTTGGAACTTAACCTGCCGTATGTGGTCCTGATTATTCTCGTAATTTTCTAAGAAATATTTTTAAATTCTAGGTCTGTTGGATGTTTACTATGTCTGCATTAAAGATCAGCTTTGTATCTGTAACTTGTTTTGTTGTTTTTAATAGAGTTGCCATACAATGATTACTTTGAGTATTTTGGACCGGACTTTAAACTGCACATTAGTCCATCAAATATGACAAATCAGAATACCCCAGAGTATATGGAGAAGATCAAGTAAGTAGTGATTGAAATGGTTTATTTTGTTAAATGTTTGACAAAATAAAATTTTTGGTACATACATATGCAAATACATTTTTCAAAGTATCTTTTGTATATTTTAATCCTTTATAACTTTTTAAGTTGTAAAACTTAGACATCAGTGTTAGATAATGACCTATATTTATATTCTTCCCACTTTTTACTTCTCCATTATACTTAATATCATTAAACTTGTTTTTTTCAGAGAATTTTCGGAGACCATCTACTTCAACCCATAGTAAAATAAGAAACCCCTTTATAACATATCTGACAAGTGGTCATCTAGTCCTTACTTGAAAATGTTATTCTGACTGAGTGACCTTGAGAATAATATCTCTATCAGTGGTTAAGATTTATTGTTAATAGGAAGGTAAACATGCATCTTATAGTGCCAAGTCCAGTTTTGGACTTGACAATTATAAGCCCTAACTTTGTGGTCGAATTGGGTCCAGATTTAAGATCTTTAAACCTCATAAATCTAATAAAGCATTGATGCATCAAAAATAATACCTTATATAAAGAGATGAGGAAACTGTGGATACACTACATATATATGTACATTTAGAGAGACATACATATGTTATATGTTTATATATATAGATATAAATATCTGGATAGATAGATATCAGTATACATAGAAAAGAGAAGAAGATATGGGACTGACAGAATCAAGAAAAACATTTAACTATGAAAAACCAGCAACTATCTTCAGGTATATCTAAATGGCTAATACCTAGGAAGGCTTTTGACTTGTTCTGCCTCTTGCTAGAGGGCAAAAAGAAGAACAGTAGACAGAAGTTGCAGAGAGACAGATTGACACTCAATTAACAAATAGAACCAACTGTTCCAGCCTAGAATGAACCCTTTCAGAGGACAGTGCTTTCTTTCTCACTCAATGGCAAATGATCACTTCTTGGGTATATTCTAGGGGATTTCTGTTCAAGTACAGGTTTGACCACTTCTTCTGAGGTTCCAAGTCTAGAGATTCAGATTTGTAGACAAAACCTCTCTCTGTAAAATCTAGCAAGTATGAAATTAAACAATGAAATATGTGAAGGTACTTGTAAATAGTCTTTAAGTAATATTAATATAACTAGGCTTTATTGACTATTAACTTAGAAAAATTTTATATAAAATATTGAAACACTGAAAATTTGAAACAACATTGAAACTGGTCTACTTGAAGTCAACAAAGTTGAGTTAAAATTTTACCACCTTAATAGGTTTACAGCATTATTTTATCAGTTTATTTTGAAACATTTTCAGTGTTTCATGAATTAACATTCTTATACTGTTATAACTTTGATGAAAGTATTAGGAAATTGCTTTTTAATGAAATCCATTAATGAAACATAAACTGAGATTTAGGTGAGGATTGCTTTTTAATGATGATATACATGCCTAATAGCCAGATTTTCCCATTCTCCTTTAATACTGTTTTAAATTGGCAATGCGTACTGCAAATATCTCATTAGTTGACATAATGATGATATTTTTCTTATGAACTTCGTAATTTTCAGTATAAATAAGTTCCATATAATAAAGATATTAGTTAAGACCAATGAAATTTTTAAAAATTTAGATGTTACCCTGTCAAGAAAGCCAATTCTTAATATGAATATTATATAATGAATCTGAATGTAATTTTTTAAAGAGTATGCTCCGACCTATAAATGTTTATTTTGAATATCACCAATGGTATAGATAGCAAATATTGACTGATTCTGTTTTTAGCATCGTCTTGAAGGCTTTTATATGAAAAGAAATGCAGCTTTTATTCAGTTTCGATATTTTTAAAAGTCATTGGATATTAAAGCATAGGGCTAATCATACAAATAAACTGTTTCCTTTTGAAGTAATATGAAATCATATATTGATCTATTAGTTGGATTACAGTTAAGCCCATTCAATTTAAAGAGAAAGAAAGAAAATTAAATATGTATAGATTTGAACCCAAGTATTTCTTAGTGTTTCCTGTGTTGTAACCTAGTATGACTCCTATGTGTACAATTTTTCTGTGTACTTTGGATAACTCTCTATTGAAATTTGAATACTAGAATATGATCACTTTTGATAGAAAAATATAACCAATACAACTTCCAGATATATCTAGTGTGTCAATTTATAGATACCCAAGCTTTAAAAGATTGCATATCTTCTTGCTTAAGATTCTTTTAAAATATATTAGAAACTAATGAAAAAAATGAATTATTTGAATGACTATTCCTTGTGCAATATAGACAGCGTTTATTTGAAAACTTGCGCATGTTACCTCATGCGCCTGGTGTGCAGATGCAAGCCATCCCTGAAGATGCTGTTCATGAAGACAGTGGGGATGAAGATGGAGAAGATCCAGACAAACGAATTTCTAGTAAGCTAATACTATTAAAATATTATGAAAATTGTGTTAGGTTTTCTTAATTATTCAACATATTTGAAAGTGGCTTATGTACCAAGAACTTTGATAGAGATTGAATTCGAGGATTTTTTTCTTTTTTAGAAAAAAAAGTTTGTTTCTCATTGCAAACAAACTGAGTTGCATTGTCTTCCTTAAAAGATTCAAAACCTACTTGAGTAGAATTTTATGCTTAATCAGAAAATAGATGTTTCAACAAACTGTTGTACATATTTTTTTAAATTTTTAATGTTCAAAAAGATTTGCTGCTAACATTTTAAAACATTTGTTATGTGTCAGTAGTCATCTTATTTACCTCTTAAATATGTTATTACATTGAGCATTTCCTGTTCTGATTTCTAAAACCCCTCTTAGCATTATACCTATTTGTCTTTAAATAACAATAATAATAATAATAATAATAATAATAACATACAGAATAGCAACGTAAGAATATTTCTCATTGTAAATTGTATTTTGAAAGTCCCTAGATTTTCCAGCTTTCTAGATTTCTTTTTATTTCCCTTAAACTGTTTTCACCCCTGGTACTAAAGTGTGTTTTAGTATTTATTGAGAGAGAAACGTGGCCTAATTCTGGAATTTTAAGGTGTCCATGTATGTTATAGGCATTTTGTGTTATTTATACTTTGGTTATAACTTAGATTAAAATAAAATCTGTACTTGAAGCTTAATGGAATATAATGAATACAAATTTTATACTTGCTATTTGCCACAATGTAATATGTACCTTTACATTGTGTTTCAGTTCGAGCATCAGACAAACGGATAGCTTGTGATGAAGAATTTTCGGATTCCGAGGATGAAGGGGAAGGAGGGCGTAGAAATGTGGCTGATCATAAGAAAGGAGCGAAGAAAGCAAGGATAGAAGAGGATAAGAAGGAAACAGAGGACAAGAAAGCAGGTTACTCGGTGGTCTTCAAAATGTAGTAAATGATAGATTTGTTAAGGGGATATATTTCATCTCTGAAGTGACATGAACTCAATTACAGCAGTACTCAAAATAGGGCGTTGTGCTAAGTAAATAACTGGCCAAAAAGTGAGGCACATCTCTCACTTTTGAAGAATCAGTATTTTTTTTAAAAAAGTATACGTTATCTCATTTTAACAATTCATAGTCTCCAAAGCCAAAATAAAATGGGCAATTGAAGCACATCAACAGAGTTCATTATATATTCAATTCAGTAAACATTTATTAAGTGCTTGCTATGTGCCAAACACTGCACTAAGCACATGGAAGGGAATGGAGTAGAATAAGCATATATCTTTGTATGTGTATATATGTGTATGTATGTTTATATGTGTGTATGTATATGTATCTACATCTTTGTGTGTGTGTGTGTGTGTGTGTGTATTGTTTTGCCGACCATGTGATGTAACTACCTCGAGTAAAGCTTGATTACAGCCCAAGACTTAACATCTCACTTTATCTTCCATGTTGAAATTTTTATTTAACTCTTTGGTTTATTTTACTTTTTGATCTTTTGAATGGAAATTAAATAAGGTATTTAACATAGGTGACATGGATATAAGAATTGTGAGGTTTCAGTTGCAGAGATCTTTAAAGTTTGTGTTTATTCGGTGATAGTTTTAAGAGGACATAGGATTGTTTTCTTTCCTATTTTCTTTTATTTACTAGCTTTCCTATGTCAGCTATTTGCATTTATTGTACATTTCTTTTGATCTTTTATTTTTAGATGTTAAAGAAGAGGAGAAGTCCAAGGACAACAGTGGTGAAAAGACAGACACCAAAGGGTAACCCAGTACTAATTGAATCTCTTATGAGTTAAATGTGGCTAAGTTTCAAATAAAAGTTTAAAATTACTCACGAAGATTAATATACAGTAGGAATGATGAATACAACTATGGAATTTCTAGTATCATATATTCAGAAAGCATCTACATCAACTCATGATAAACCATGGTAGGCTTTACAAAATCAATTACCATTCCTAGTTCCAGCTCTCAGAATTTAATGAAAAGAACTAAGTGAACAAAAAATGAACAAAGACATTTTCTGTCACTGAAATATTTGCTTTGTTGTATATAGTTAGTTCAGTCAAAGTACATTTAAACTAAAATTGTGCCATTTTTATATTTTGTCTTTTGAACAGAGCCAAATCGGAACAGCTCAGCAATCCTTGAATTAGAGAGCCTCACACCAATTTCAGGAAAAAGTACTAAATTGGGAAAATATTGGGAGAAAAAAAATACAGGTTTCTTTTCAAAAGAGACTGCTGACTTCATTTTGTACTACTTGGCATGGACTGTATTTATTTTCAAAACGGCTTTTTTTTTTTTTTTTGGTTGTTGGCAAGTTGTATTGTGAGTTTTTCTAATTATGATGCAAAATTTCTTTCTCCACCATGCTTTATGTGATAGTATTTAAAATTGATGTGAGTTATTATGTTATGTCTAAAAACTGATCTATTAAAGACGTAATTTGCCTTTCTGAGCTGATTTTCCATCTTTTGTAATTATCTTTATTAAAAAACAAATTGTACTTGGGTTGTCTTTCGTTTTTCATTGTAATATGTTGTCAACTTTTGGTCGAAAAGGTAGAGTTTTGGTTGACAGGGCAGAGTACAAGAGTTAAATAAAATTAGTGTATTGGAGTTCATTTTGGGGTGAGGAGATGGACTGCAGTTGATTTGAAATTTTGGGAATTCCTCCTTCTTGGGTATTTTATTGAGCTTGTATACCTCAAATTGAATTGGCCATATTAAAATATAGAAGTAAGTACAATATTGATTTTAATGAATCCCCTAAAAATTGTTATTCAGATACAGTAAAACTTATTTTAAAATTTTTTTTTGGTATTCAGATAGTAGAATATCAGTACCCTTTCTAGATTTTTGACAAACTTTCATGGACAAATCACTTAACCTCTCTTATCTGACCTTCAGATAACTCTGTAAGATGTCCCAATTCAGTTATAGATGGTGTGAGATATTCCTAGGTGAAGCTAGTTTTTACACCAAAGAAAACATTCGTGTATATCTATATTTCATAATGAACCATGTTTAATATATTCTACATCAGTAGAAGATTCATTTTTTGCTGTGCTTATTGGATTTTCAGTGTTAGTTTAAATTAGAAGTATTTTATCTCCTGGATACAACACTCAAAACATTTGAAAGTGAACATACCTTTAACCCCACCCCCTAACTTTTGTTTTAGAATTAGAATGAAAATTTGTATAGTAGGTAAAAAGGGAACCAAGAATGTAAATGAACTTTTTCAATCTTTCACATTATTGCTAAGGCTGCTATTAATATTTCTATTTTAATTGAGTACTAAGATTAGAGATTTATTTAATGCTGTAAACTTCTGTGCTAAACCATTTGATTTGTGATTCTTTGTCCTATTATTGAGATTCAGAAGAAATGTTGTGAATTTAGTCAAGTTTTTTTGGTATGGTTTAAATCTTCTAGGATATTGTCTGAAGAAATTTAAATTTTTTCTAATGTTTCAGAGATTCGGTTAATAACTTCATTTTATAGTTCAGGTAGTCAATTTAAGTTGTTTATGGAAGTAATAACAAACTGGGCAATAAAACATTGAGTTGGAAGAATAATTTCTGAGACTTATCATTGATAATCGGATAACCAAAAGTATTAAAAAATGAGAAATACTTTCAAATGGGAAGGGGAGCTAAATTTAATCATATTTGAAAACTGTGACTTAAAGGTTTGCATGATTTTGGCAAACTCCACTAAGCTATTTTCTTTCTTCTCTCTCTTTTTTTTTTAAATCCAGTTCAAATTAAGAGTTAAGATTATGAAAGGTAAAGCCACCTGGTGAATGATCCGATTCCAGAGTTCTTAACTTGAGGTCTATGAATTTTTTAGTATTTTGATGACTATTTCAGTGTAGTTGGTTTTCTTTGTAATCTTACATATTTTATTTTATAAATTTAAAAATGTTCTGACAGGGAATCAGTAGGCTTCACTAGACTGCCAAAGGGGATCCATGACACAAAAAAGTTTAAGAACCCCTAGTCTAAAATGAATTTTTTCTTTGTCAGTTTTCAGCACGTATCATGTAAGCCAAACAGTTAATCCCCCTTCTTTACCAACCCTCAACTGACTTGGTTGCCCAGCCTTCTTTTTTCCAGATTCTTTAGAGTTTCCTTTTCTTCCTAGTCCTGTGTTTGCTTTCATCTCTTGAATTCCCAACCCAGCCCAACAAAGCCTTGCTGAGGGGGAAAGGTTTGGTGAATAGGTGGGCTGCTCTGCACATAGTAAGTGTTTATTAAATTGTTGACCAAATCAATTATCAGTGGAAAAACAGCCTAATAACATAAGAAAGGGTTTATCAAAATTAGAAATTGTATTTTAAATTTACACAAATGTCATTCATAACACATTGACTCAGTAACCTTGCTTTACTTAAAGTTGTGCCCCAGCTACATGATGCATATAATTTCTCTTCCTGGAGACAAGTTAAACTGAGGTCATACTTTTTTTCTTTAGGGGGCCTAGAGTCGGTCAGCTTTTCATTTTTTAGTCTTTTGGGGAGACTTTTTAAAGTCTCAAACTTTATGTACATACCAGTTTTATTTTTCTTAGCTACAAAGAATTTTAAGCTATTGTAGACTATTCATAATTTTAATATGATGAGTCTGTGATTTCAACCAGTGCGGATCAGAACTCATCTACACTTAATCAACCTGTGAGACTCTTGTTCTTGTTTTCCCATTAAGCCTCCATACTCATCATTTTAGGGATCTTTTAGGTTTTGGACATTGCATTTAAACAAATGAACCATACAAGCAAAGCATTGATTACACTTCACTTTTGGTACATGAAAAGCTATTTTCTGGTAATCTCTCTAATATCCTTTATGCCACTCCCCCTATATAACTTTTTATAAGTATCAGTGAAATGGAGGTTTGTTATAAATCATAGGGGGGAAATCTTAAAGCATCGAAATGGATTGTCTTCAAAAGAGGTCAGTAACAAAATCTGAACTCAGGCTTTGTTTCTTATGTCATGGTGCGAGGGAGTTATATAAAGAGATAGTGCAGAACCTAATTCTATTTCCATTAGTGTTATTAGGACTATTGCCTTGGGAGCACTATATGTTGAAAAATAGCCATGGAATACAAATCAGGAAAAGTTGGTGGGATTTAGCAAGGAATTAAGGTTTATGTAGGATCTGGAATTCACATATGGAAATATCTTGAAAATGAACGATTTATAAACAGATGTTTGTCTTGATTGTTAAGAAACAAGGCCTTTTATTGGATTGGTATCTGTTTTTAGGCATTTCAAAAAAGTCACAAGGGAGCAATGGAAACAATGTGGAATGCATTCATTGTAGAGAACAGTTGTAATGTGAGCAGAATTATAGAAAGAAAATATTTATTTCCGTACGGTTGTCTTTTCCCCTTCTCACCACAAGATGTCAGCTTTCCCACTATTCAGATGTCTTAAAAATAAATACAGTATGTTTGTCTCCTTGCCATATGTATTACTACTAAAGTTATTTAAGGTTCCATAGTAATTTGTAGTATTGCAAAAGAAGAATTGCACTGGGTAGGAAATGAAGCTGTGTTCTTTACCATCTGCATTTTGAAAGAATATGATATGAAGAGGGTAGAAATATATATGTTGATTTAGGTCTCTTCAAATAAGTAAAATATATTAACTCCAAAACTTTGTATCCATAAAGGCTCTAATACTATATTAATTTATTTGCATAATAATCATGGAAGGCATTTATATAATAGTTTAAGATTTTTAAAGTACTATGTTATAGGTAGAGTGTGAGATAAGTCCTACATGAATTATTTCTGTTTTTACTGATGATCCATCCCATTTCCTCTAAGCTAGCAGAATGTGGGATCTGAGATTTGAATCCAGGTGTGTCCGTATTCCAGGTCCTATTCTCTTTCTTACTATACTCTTATAACTTATCTCTTTGTGCTTTGCATGTGTTGATTGGTAGTTTCCTGGTCAAGGATCAGGAAGTAAGTGGGAGAATCTAATCCTTGCATCATCCTTAATGCTTTTTACCTTCTTAAAGCAAAAACTTACTGCTAGTTTAAAAAAAATTTGTGTCATAATTCAGAGATGCAAGATTGACTCTTTATCTTTGTTCTCTGGAAATAGATTTCAGTGAATCAGTCAACAAGCATTTACTAAGCAACTGCTCCATTCTACTTGCCAGTGGGGTACAAAAACAAACAACAAAAAATACCTTTTTACGTCAAATAGTTTAAATTCTATCACTTAGCTTGGTAATATCAGGAAAATAGGAATTGAAATTCTGCTTTTCTCCTAAATCCACACAGTTGAATCTGACCGTCTTGGTAGTACTTGAAGCTTGCATCTTATAACCTCATCACTACTACATATCCACCCTTTGCCTCCATACAATTAAACATTGTATCTAAAGGCAGGCTGAGGTAGCACCCTGTTGTGATGTGAATATTGGCTTCGGAGTCAAAGGACCAGGCTTCAGATTCCAGCCCTCCCACTTAATACCTATGAGACTTTGGGCAGGTCGTTTAACATTTCTGAGCTTCAGTTTCTTCATCTATAAAATGAAGAGTTGGACTAGACCAGAGGTTTGATGGGCAGTACTCCCAAGTGGGCCCAAACCAGATAAATGTGTAATTAGGAAATATTTAACAAAATAAATAGAAATATATGTAAACGTGATTTTTTTAAGTCAATATGTTGCCCTTAGACATCCTTATGTACAGTTTAATGGCCACCATTTCTATTTGAATTTGACACTACTGGACTTGATAACCTCTAAGCTCCCAGCTCTAAATATACATGTTTATGATCCTTGTCAAACCTATCCCAAACAGCCAAGTGGAGTGATTATATACACAAATGTGAACTCTGGACCTTTTTTTTTTTCAACAGTATATGTTTAGCGTAACATCTTCCAATTGTGGAACTATTTAGTTCCTATGAGATAGTTAATACCGTGATTAAATTGTCATTAAAGAAAACTTTTTAGTAGGTGAAGTTGTAGATGCTTTTATATAAGCAGGGTGAACTGTGGCATAATGCAAGGGGTCAGGGGTGGGAGGTGGGGAGGATATGATATCATCTTGCCCTTTCCCAGTGATCTCATCAGATCCCATGGGTTGTTACCTTTTTATTTAATGTTTGTTAAAAATATAATTTAAATATAAAATTATTTAATTTGCAGTCAGCCCTAATTCAAGTTCATCACCTAATTCATCACCAGCTGCCTGCTGGACATTCTCACGTAGCTATCCCATAGGCATCACAAACTCAGCATGTTCAAAATGGAACTCCTCTTCCTCTAAAACTTCTCTCCAGGAAATTTCCCCATTTTTAGTAGTGGGTTTTTATTGATAACTTGTTTTTATATCACCTAGGTTTCTCCTTACATTCCTTCCCCTTCCCTTTTTATAGAGCCACCTCTTTAAAAAGAATTAAAGGATGAAGAGGGGAAAAATTAGCAAAACCAACCAATACATTAAAAAAAACCATTTATTTATTTATTTGTTTGTTTGTTTGTTTATTTATTTATTTATTCTATTCCTCACACCTCTGCAGAGAGGGAGAAGAAGGTGTCCTCTTATATCTCTTCTTTGAGGCCCCTTGTTATTGATACTTTTGTAACTATTGGGCGAGGCTGCTCACCTGCTTCTCCACAACTTTTCTAGACCATGAAATGCTAATAAAGTTGCTGCTGTGGCATGTCCATATCAGGGTTGCTATTGGGTCATTTCATCATTGCAGCAGCTGCTGCTACTGGCAGATTCTGCTAGCACCTCCGGTCATTGATTTTTGACCTCTGATGGGATCTTAATATTTCCCACGTGATACTTAATTAGGAAATGCGATTATTGGTAAAAACAGAAATATTCCACATAGGACCTATCTCACATTCTTCCTACAATAGAGTGCTTGAAAAACCTTAAAGTACTATATAAATGTCTAAATTATAAATGTTGCCAGGACACACCCCTCTTGTAATATTTATTCACCTAAAAGCAAAAAATGGACAGATACCATGTGGTCACGGAAACATGGTGTCCTGGTATAAGAGGGAGCCAGCTGTACCCCCTCCCCCTCCACCTGCCTGCGTATAACCACAAGGAAAAAGGCTGAGAGTTGGTTAAGTCACACCTTTTATATACACACTCAGTTCTGACCCAGAAGTTTTAAAGTCACAAGTTCTTCTGGTTCCAAAGTCAGAAAACGTCGTCATTCAATACTAGTCTCGGAGTAGAAACTACTCCAAAGTTTCCATGTAATTTGGTTGAAAGCAGTCTCAGTACAATCCAGTGCCCTTGTTTGTTATAAGTTTTATTTTTTGAATTGGAAAAGTTAAGAGTGGGAGGGTGGTGACAGTGTTGCTAAAAAACAAAGAAAATATTGTCAAAGACACATTAAAAAAATAACACCCCCCCACAAAAAAAGGATATTAGTGTTTTCATATGCAGTCTTCTTTTTCTGTTCTTTGTATATAGGGAGATGGAGAACTAAAACATATCTGCTTATTACTTTCAGTACCAGAAATAAATTTAAAAGTTAATGAACTGAGAATAGAAAGATTGATGGAATAATAATATGGTCCTAGATCACCTTTAGAAGTTGAACTTTTGGCCATTGTCTCTCTGCAAATAGGTATGTTAAAACTCAGTAGGACTCCTTAATAGCAATATAATAGCAATGAAAATTCCAAAGGCTTAATAGAAAACTAACTTGGAGCCTCATAAGCAAAGAGTGCTATTTGTTTAGGAGCTTCAAATCCAGTTCAGGGTGATAGGACATAGGGGAATAGGAAACTTTGGAATGAATCTTGTTGGCATCTGGCATCAGTACCAGTCATAAGCAAAATTGTGAAACAGATAAACCTTGTCTTTGTTTCCTCTTATCTCCTTTTATGCTGCCTTCACCATTCCCCATCCTGTGTCCTTTCCATTTAGGGTCTTCCTCTCTCTTGATCTGAGACCAATGAGTATAATCATTAAGATGTCATTTACTATAGGTTAATAATGATGATAGCTGACAGTGGCATTTTCAGTTTTGTTAAAGGATTTTACTTACATTTTAAAATTTTGATCCTTTTACCAGCCATGTAGATAATGTATGATCTGCCCATTTTACAGATAAGGAAAGTTGATGCTGAGTGACTTTCAAACAACAATAGAGGTAGCTAGGTAGCACAGTGCCTGAAGTACTGAACTTGGAGTCAGGGAGATCTTAGATTGAGCCCTACCTTGGATTGGTACCAAGTGTGACACAGTACCTGTGTGACCCTAGGCAAGTCAGTTAACAGCTCTCAGTATTCTCATCTGTAAAATGGGGATTATAGCATCTACCTCCCAAGATTGTATTTTATGCTTACCCATGCCCTCAACACACATAAGCTTATAATTACTCAGCCTACTTGTAAGGCCAGCCATGTCTGTGATTTACCTCATAACTAGTGATCTGCCTGTGCTTTGCCACATTTTGGGCTTTACTCAAGATGTTCAACAGAATTTTGCTTTTATTGAAAAAACTATTTATTTGCCATTCCTCATATTCAAAAATGATTCTGTTTATTATGTGCTAGGTACTGTCCTAAGAACTGGGAATATCAAGAAAAGTAAAAATAGTCCCTACCCTCATGGAGCTTACATACCACTGGGGGAGACAACATGTTAATAATTAGTTACATATACAATATCTACACAGTAGATGGGAGGTAATCTCAAAAGGGAGAGTACTAGTAAATGGGAGTACCAAGAAAGTCTGCCTACAGAAAGTGAGATTTGAGCCAAGACTTAAAGAAATTTAGGGAGAGCATTCCAGGAACATGGAACAGCCAGTATAAGGTCATAGAGTCAAGAAACAGTGTCATGTTCAAGTAAGCTAGTGTAACTGGGTTATAGAGTGCATAAATGGAAGCAAAGTGGATAAAAAGTAGGAAAAGGAAGGTGTGATGAGCTTTCAATTCCAGAAGACTAAATTTGATCCTGAAATAATAAGGAGCTACTACAGTTTATTGATATGGAAAAAGGTAGAAAATAATATATGAACCGACATTTAAGAAAAAAATTTACTTTAGCAACTGCGAAGAGGCTAACTTTGAGTAGGGAGACCCTCAATCCAAGGAATTCAATTACAAAGTTTCTTAATGAGCATTTATTAAGGGCTTACTATGTGTCAAGCACAGGGCTCAGCACTGGGGATACAAATAAAAAAGATAGCCCATGTTCTTGAGGAGCTCATATTCTGATGGGGAAGACAGCTCATAAAGTTCCACCTTTAAGCCAAATAAAAAAATCCCATGGTCCATAGGGTGTAGTGCCATTTTTCTTTCATGTCATTTTCACTGATAAAATCTGTTTCTGACACCAAACCATTTGACAGTACCAGGGACTTTGGACTAGGGCAGTAGTCAAGGCAGCAATGATAATGACCTAAATTCAGATGGGTGCTATCAGATAAAGAAGATTTTATGATAAATTTTGGGAAGGTAGACTACCTTTCACACACTTCACATACTTCAAATACTTGAGATATTCCCAACTTCCACCCCTGCTGAAAATCTTCTGTAGGCTAAATATTCCCAATTAAATCAATCAGTTCTTATATGGCATGGTCTCTGATCCCCTCACCTACTATTTTGGTAACTTTAATCTGGCTCTCCAGCTTTTCAATGTCCCTAAAATTTGGAATGACCATTGATTAGGGCATGGTGAAGGTGAGGAAATAGTCAAAAGGTAACAGAAAGGTTCTGAACACAGGAGACAGACCAAATGATAGTTCCACAGATAGTAAAGTCAGAACAATCAATTTTAAGGGGAAATATGACAAACCTGACTTAGATATGTTGAGTTTGAGTTTCATGGTAAAACATCCAGGTGAACATATCCTAAACACAGGTAGAGATATGTGGGTCTGGAGCCTGTTAGATCAGATTATAGTAATGATTTGGGAATCACCAATATCGAACTGGGAGTTGAATTCAGCAATTAATAAGGGACAATAGAGGAATAAGGACAAGAATGAGGAGTCAAGCAAAGGAGAGAAAAAATGCAATTAGAGAGGTATGAGGAGAACTAGGCATGTGTGGTATTTCCAAAGCCAAAGGAGTTATTCCAGTTGGAGAGATCAGCAGAATCAAGGAAATAGCCTGGTACCACTGGTTCTGAAACCATAGAACTCTTGTTCAGACCCTGCCTCTGATGGTACTTATTAACTGTGTGACTCAACTTGATGTCATTGGGCCTTAGTTTCCTCATCTATAAACTGATAAAATTGGCTTGTCTGAGGTAACTTCCAGCAATAAATCTATGATCTTATAAACATGCCTGAGGAAAGGGGCACTAAATTTGGAGATTAGGAATCACTGGCTATCTTTGAAAGAATAGTTTCAATAAAAGAGAAGGATGGAGAAATTAGTTGCTAGGAGAATTAAATAGTGAGAGTATGGGGAATATTTATTAGAAAGATGTCTTCAAGAATATGAGCAAAGAATGAGAAGAGATGGTAGCTCTATAAGGGAGAAAGGTCAAAGGAAAGGTTTATTTCTTTCTTTTGGGGGTTAAGGAAATCTGAACATAGTTGTAGGCAAATAGAATGAAGCCAGTGAATGTGAAATGTGAAGACAGAGCAAAGCCAAAAGAGAGAGTGGTCTAACAGTAAGGGTTTGAATATGGAAGAAAGAAGGAAATGATGGAGGTACAGACAGAATAAAAAGGTCAAGATGAGGGGCTTGGCAGGAAAAATACCAAAAGAGCAAGTTGAGGGCTTAGCCTTAGAGCAGAATAGAGGGACAGATCTTCTATTTCTAGAGGGAAGGGGGAAAGAGTGAATTGGAGGGACGGGAGGGAAGAGATCCAAGAAAGGATAGAAAGGACCTATATACAAATACAAAAATATTTATATCAAAGACCTGGAAACAAAAAGTGTGCCCATTAACTTGGGAAAGACTGAACAAACTGTGATATTTGAATGCAATGGGATATTATTAGGCTATGAGAAATAATGGAAAGAACGTATTTGGGAGAATCGGTCATTGCACTGATCACAGTTGCTTTTCTTTACAATGGTACAGTTATTGTATAAATTACCCTGATTCTGCTCATTTCACTCTGCATCACTTCATACAAATGTCACGAAAAAAATCTGTGATAGAGAAACTGAGGCACAAAGTTCCAAGCATGGTCAGTTTATTATGGATAGCAATTACCAATAAATTGATCCAAGACTCCTCAGTAGTCAAGGATGTATCTGACAGAGCAACTCATTTATAGTATCTACACAGTGACTATAGAGACGTATTTCACTCCTGATTAGTTGGTGCTGCTTATATCAGTTCCTCACCAAGTGGACCAACATCCCCTGACTAACACCCTTTGGAGAGCTCTGCGGTGGGCAAACATCTTATTACCAGATTGACTCATCTTCCCCCATGGTCAGCAAAAACTCACATGTTAGAATTTTGTGGTTGGACTTTAGCCCACAGGAACAGGGAAATTAAACTCTTACAAATTTTACTAATAGGGCCTATACAGTCAAGTCTGAATTTGATTCACAAATATTGATTCTGATTAGATACACTGATTAGATACAATTCTCAATCAATAATTAATCCTGGAATATAAATTTTCACATTTCACAACAGGCAAATGAAGTTATAGGCTATAGAGAACTCAAACACATAAGGAGGGGGTCAACCAATATAAAGTGGATTGATAATAATAAATATAAAATAAACCAGAGCATCAAGTTTCAATTTCACACAAGTCCTCCTAGCGTTCTCTGTATCTCCATTTTCTTATTTCATCCCCCCTCACTTAATAGTATTTTTTTTCCAATTACACATAAAGAGTTTTCAACATTCACTTTTATAAGATTTTGAGTTCCAGATTTTTCTCCCTCTCCCTCTTCTCCCTCCTCCCCAAGACTGCAAGCAATCTGATATAGGTTATACATATACAATCATATTAATCATATTTCCACATTAGTCATGTTGTGAAAGAAGAATCAGAACAAAAGGGAAAAACCACAAGAAAGGAAAAAAAGAGAAAATAGTATGCTTTGATTTGCATAGCATTTTTCATCAGAAGTCTTTTAGAATTGTCTTGGATCATTGTATTGCTGAGAAGAGCTAAGTCTATCACGGTTGATCATCATACAATGTTGCTATTACTGTGTACAATGTTCTCCTGGTTCTGCTCACTTCATTCAGCATCAGTTCATGTAAATCTTTCCTGGTTTTTCTGAAATCCACCTGCTCATCATTTCTTATAGCATAATAGTATTCTATTACATTCATATACCACAACTTGTTCAGCCATTCCCCAATTGATAGGCATTCCCTCAATTTCCAAGTCTTTGTCCCTGCAAAAATAGCTGCTATAAATATTTTTGTACATATGGTCCTTTTCACTTTTTTATGATCTCTATGGGACACAGACCTAATAGTAGTATTGCTGGATCCAAGGGTATGCACAGTTTGGTTGCCCTTTGGGCATAGTTCCACATAGTTCTCTAGAATGGTTAGATCAGTTCACAACTCCACCAACGATGCATTAATGTTTCAATTTTCCCCCATCTTTACCAGCATTTATCATTTTCCTCTTCTGTCATATTGGCCAATCTGATAGGTATGAGGTGTTTTAATTTGCATTTCTCTAATCAATAGTGATTTAGACCATTTTTTCAAAGACTATAGATAGCTTTAATTTCTTCATCTGAAAACTGCCTGTTCATGTCCATTGATGTTTATCACTTGGGCATTGACTTGTTTTCTTATAAATTTGACTCAGTTCTCTATGTGTTTGAGAAATGAGGCCTTTATCAGAAATGCTGGCTATAAAAATTGTTTCCCAGCTTTCTGCTTTCCTTCTAATCTTGGTTGCATTGGCTTTGTTTGTGCAAAACCTTTTCAATTTAATGTAATCAAAATTATCATTTTGCATTTCATAATGTTTTCTATCTCTTGTTTGGTCAAAGATTCTTCCGTTCTACATAGATATGACAGGTAAACTATTCCTTGCTCTCCTAACTTGGTTATGGTATCAACCTTTATATCTAAATCACATACCCATTTTGACCTTATTTTGGTATACAGTGTGAGATGTTAATCTTTGCTTAGTTTCTGCCAGACTATTTTCCAGTTTTCCCAGCAGTTTTTATCAAATAGTGAGTTCTTATATCAGAAGCTGGAGTCTTTGGGTTCATCAAATGGTAGATTACTATAGTCATTTACTACTGTGTCATGGGTACCTAACCTATTCCACTGATCTGCCACTCTATTTCTTAGCCAGTACCAACATTCTCTCATTTCTTATGATGAAATAATAATTTCATTACATTCCTATACCATTATTTGTTTCACAGTTCTCCAGTTGATGGGCAATTACTTTGTTTTCAGGTCTTTGCTTAACAATAAAAAGTGCTTCTATAATTATTTTGTACATATGAATGCTTTCCCTCTTTCTTGGAATTCTTTGGGATAAAAGACTAGACATAATATTATTGGGTCAAACAGTATGAACACTTTAAATACTTTTTGAGTATAGTTCCAAGTTGTTTTGTCAGAATAATAGGACCACTTCAGAACTCTACTAACAGTGCATTAGTGTACCTGTCTTTCCATATCTCCTCCAATAATTCCCTTTTTCCTTTTATGTCATTCTTACCAATCTAATGAGTATATGGTGGAACATCAGAACTATTTAAATTTGCATTTTTATTATTAATGATTTGGAACATTTTTATATGGTTAGCAACATAGTGTATCTCATATTTCTATAATTGTCTGGTCCTTGTTCTTATATATTTGAATGAATTACCTACTTTTCTTAGATACCAAACCTTTATAAGAGAAAATTACTATAAACACTTTTTCCCCAGTTGACTATTTCCCTTCTAATTCTAAACCGCATTAATATTGTTTGTGCAAAAGCTTTTCAATTTTATGTCATCACAATTGCCCATTTTATCACCTGGAATATAAATAGAGCTCCTCTGGTCAGTGTTTGGGCAGGAACTCTTCTATTTATAACTGTCGAAAGTATCCCTTTTCTGCTTCTTTACTTTGTTTATGATGGGACCTTTAAATCTACATCTATATAGATAGATGTGTTTGGAGCTTATTGTGACATATGGTATATGATCATTATGATCTAAACCTAAATTTCTGCCAGATTTTTTTTACTGCTTTCTCAGCAGTATCTGTTGAGTGAGTCTTTAACCCAGGAATTGAAGTCCTTTAGGTTTATCATACATTATACTATGATGTTCAATTATCTGTGAGTCTTGTGTAACTAATCTGTGCCACTGATCAGTTTTTCCTTTTTTTTTAACTTACACAAAATTGTTTTGATGATTATTGCTTGAGATCACAGTTTGAGATCAGATACTGCTAAGCTCCCTTGCTTCCCATTTTCCCCTTTATTTCCCATGAGCTTTTTGACCTTTAGTTTTCTAGATGAATTTTGTTGGTTTTTTTTCTAGTTTTATTAAGTAACCCTTTTGTGGTTTGATTGGCATGGGACTGAATCTATAAAGTCATTCAAGAAGTGGTGTGATTTTTATGATATTGGCATGGCCTTAACCATGAATAATTAATATCTCTCCAATTGTTGTATTTATGTCTATCTTTATTTCTGTAAAGAATGTTTTGTAATTGTATTCATATAATTCCTGAGACTTGGTAACTGGATTCCCAGAAATTTTTTCCATCTTATAATTATTTTCAGTAGAATTTTTTTTCAATCTCTTCCTGCTGGTTTTTTGTTGTTAATATGCATAAAGGCTGATCATTTCTATGGTTTTATTTTATACCTTGCTATTTTACTGGAATTGTTGAATTCCAAACATGTATTAAGTTCTTCCTATGCTAAGTGCTATACACACAAATAGAAAAGAAATGTAGTCCCTACTCTCAAAGCACTCACATTCTAATGAAGGAGACAACACATACAGGTTTAAGCTGCAAATTAGATGGAAGGTTCCCATGGTCCCACGGTTCCCATATGCTTGTATATGGTGATGCCTCTTCTTTAATGTTATTTCCACTAATAAAACATCAATTTTTAATGTTGAACCATTTGACAGTGCCAGGGACTCTGGTCATAAGAACTTTCCTTCTGGGTCTTCCATATCTGGTGTGACCTCTCTACCAGCCTCCACTAGCTTCTGGCCATCTATTTGTGCAGTTTTGGACTGAATGGAGTTTACTTCCAAAGCTTTATGGATTGCTTGCTTGTGTAATGGAGGGATTATGCTCAGATCTGCCCTTCCTGGTGGGTCATACAAAGCATACCCAGATATTCCATGCTTGGTTTCAGTTTTGTGTGTATAATGGAGGTCTCAAACACTTACTAGCTGTGTGACCTTAGGCAAGTCACTTAACCCTGTTTGCCTCATCTATAAAATGAACCAGAGAAGGAAATAGCCAACAACTTCAGTATCTTTGCCATGATCCCAAATGGGATTATGAAGAGTTGGGCACAACTGAAACAACTGAACTGAATGGCTTGAATTTACTGTTCTTGGTCGGTTACATTCAGCACAGTCAATATTCTCTGTCTGCTGCCTATGCAAAAGGTAGAGCTTTAGAAACCAGTTTTAACCATGATGACTCAGAATTAGACTCCCCTAAAAGGAAAAAATGTTTTGGGACTTGCTAAGCAAGCCAGCCTTTTCTCATCAGAACTGCATTATCTGAGAAACTTACTGGCTTTTCTTTCCAGATAGGGTACTGTGCAGGAACCAAGGGTTATATGCTTTTCTTTCTCCAAAAACAGAATGCATCTGGAAATTTTCTGTCTCTGGAAGACCCAGTACCCAAAGTCTAAAACTCAGGAACTTTTGAACTTGGAGTTACTCACGAGGCAAGTTTTAAGGCTGGTGCTTCTATCCATGAATTCTTTATTTTTTTTAAGGCAAATGAGGTTAAGTGACTTACCTAGGGTCACACAGCTAGTAAGTGTCAAGTGTTTGATCTGAGGCCAGATTTGAACTCAGGTGCTCCTGACTTCAGGGCTGGTGCTCTATCCACTGCGCCACCTAGCTGCCCCCCATGAATTCTTTAGAAGGCTTGATTCCTTTTTTTTTTTAAGTTTTGTTAGTGTATGTTGTTCTGACATTATAGCTGTTTACAGATAACCCCTGCTCTATCAGAGGCATACTATTTCAAAGTAAAACAAAACTATCAATACAATGACCTTATCTGAAACATTAAATGGCCCACATCTGTAACTTTACTCCTGCCAACTTCTCAGTTTAAAAAAATAATTAGCAAAAATCATATTTTCCTTCCTTCTCACATACCCCCCACCTGGATTCCAAGTGCATGAGGCCTAGAAAATTCCAAATCTCCCCCACTTCCTCCGCCCTATTTTCTTTTACATAGAAGGTTGAGATTCAGGGACAGTATCTTTGAACTCTTTTCTCAGGCTGCAAGAAAGCATGTTTCCTATGGTCTTATCCATCTGTTTTAAGTCACCATTACTACTTAAAGGGTAGGAGAATCCTCCTCCTTTTACCCATTTGCTGCACTCTAAAAAGAAGGTACAAGGCAAACAAAACCAAAGTAGCCAAGATTAGAAGGAAATCAAGAAATGGGGGGATTTACAGCAAGCTTCTTTCATAAAAGCTTCATTCCTCAAATATAAGGGAAGCCAAGTCAAAGTTATAAAAATATGAGTCATTCCCCAATTGATAAGTGGTCAAAGGATGTTTTCAGAAGAAGAAATAAAAGGTATCCTATAGTCATATAAAAATACTCTAGATCATTAGAGAAATGCAAATTAAAAATAACTCTGTGGTACCACCTCATACCTATCAGATTGACTAACATGACAGAAAAGGAAAATGATAAATGTTGGAGGGGATGTGGAAAAATTGGGACACTGATGCACTGTTGGTGGAGTTGTGAACTGCTTATGAGTTGTAAACTAAAGGGCTATAAAACTATGCATACCATTTGACCCAGCAATACCATTATAAGGTCTGTATCCCAAAGAGATCAAAGAAAAAGAAAAAGAATCTAGGTGTACAAAAATATTTATAGCAGCTCTTTTTGTGGTGGCAAAGAATTGGAAATTGAGGGGATGCCCATTCATTGGGGAATGACTGAACAAGTTGTGGTACATGATCATGATGGAGTACCATTGTGCTATAAGAAATGTTGCGCAGGACAGTTTAAGAAAAAATTGGGAAGACTTATATGAACTGATGCAAAGTGAAGTGAGCAGGACCAGGAAAACATAGTAGATGGTAACAACAATATTGTAAGGATGATCAACTGTGAAAGACTTAGCTACTCTGATCGATACAGTGATCCAAGCTAATTCCAAAGGACTTAGGATGAAAAATGCTATCCACCTTTAGATAGAGAACTGATAGAGTCTGAATACATATTGGAATACAAGTTTTTAAAAACAATTTTCTTTATTTTTCTTGCTTTTTTTCTTTTACAACATGGCTAATATGGAAATGTATTTTGCATGATTTCACATGTATAATTGTCACATTTCTTGCCTTCAAATTTTTTGCCTTTTTGAGTGGGGAAGTAGAAGAGAGGAAAAAATTTTGGGACTCAATTTTTTTTTAATGAATGTTAAAAATAAACATAATCTTTTATTTTAAATTGTAAAAAGAAGGAAAGAAAAAGAAAAGAAAAAGAAGGTACAAGGGAAAGGGTCAAAAATCAAGTCTTTTTGGTGCCAAGATCAAGTCCTCAAAAGGCCTATGCTCCAGAGAGTAAGATTAGCCCACATATATAAGCTACAAGGAAGGGTGTCAGATTTTTAGTCAGCCAATTTGTAGGAGGTCCCAGTGTCACATCAGCTGCCTCCAGTAGCAATGACCCAAGCCCTGAGATCTCATGTTTGATTGGAGAAACTCTTCAATTTGATCAAGGACCAGTGCCCAGCGATCTTATCAGGTAGATTAGAAAACTCATTTAGATCAAGGCCTTCCCTGATCTACCACTCTTACAAAAAGAAAATGAAACCAGATTATTATGGTCCTTTCATTTTGAAGTCTTGTTAGATATTATCATGATTTATTGAAGATTTGACTACCCCAAAGATCTAGTTCTAGAAAAGGACCAGATGGAAGCAGTTGAATGACATAGTGCTGGGATGGTGAACCCAGAGTCAGGAAGACCTAAGTTCAAATCTGACCTCAGATAGTTACTAGTTGTGTGACACTGGGCAAGTCACTTTACCTTGGTCTGCCTCAGTTTCCTCATTTGTAAAATGGACATAACAATAGCCCCAACCTCCCAGGATTTTTATGAGGATAAAATAAGTTAACATTTGTAAAGTGCTTTGCAAACCTTAAAGCATCGTATAAATGCCAGCTATTATTAGAATGTAACCCAAGGTCCAAGTTTGGAACTTTGGGTATAAGCTCATTAAAAAAAAAAAGGACTTTGTTTTTCCAAAACTCTTTAGCCACAGAATTTAGAGTACAATGGAACTTGACATGGGAGTGAAAGGGAGAGTTGGAGTATGAGAACATGAACTTCCTCTGGAAGTTCACCAGCTGCAAGCCTCTGGATTCCAAGACTTTTAAGCAATTATGCATCATACTTACAAACTCATTCCAGGTGGCAGTTTATGTGCTGAAGTGAGAGCTGGCTGAGAGCACTCTGAAAACACAAAGCTCAGGAGAATAGGGGTGGGAAAAGGACTGTCATTTTCCCCTTTCATACAGAGAACATGAGTTGCTTCATTTTTTTTTCCCTTTTAAATACCCAGCACCTATCATGGTGCCTAGCTCATAGTAGATTTTTAATAAATGCTTATTAATTGATTGATGATGTAGAACAAAGAATGCCAATTGTTCCATGCTGCCTGTCATTGGGGAAGAGAGGAAAGGCCTCAACCATTGGGGAGAAGGCATTACAATTTCCACTTGCTTTCTCATTTGTTAATCTTCGTGACAAGGGGGCAAAAAGGAGTTTGGCTCAAGATTCTGTGATGTGACCTGGTTGTGTGACCTTGCACCATACACTTTGCTTCTCTAATATTCAATTTCTTTATCATGAAAGTGGGGATAACACTCTTACCATGCATCTCTCAGATTTGTGTGAAGAAAACAGTGAGCACAGTGTCTAGCATATAGTTTATGCTTAATAAATACTTGTTGACTTGGCTTGATATTACTTGAAAGCTGTTTCTAAACCTTAAGGCACCATGTCAAAGTGAGCTTCCCTACATCTGTAGGGAAACTTGAGTACATTTGCTGGGGGTGATGCTTCTGTTCTCTCAACCTAGTGATATGGAATCAGTCAGAGAAGGTATGGGAAACATAGGTAAATAAATGTGGGTGGCGTCCGTTAAAGTGTACAAACCTGATGATAACTTCTGAAGATTCTCCAGAAATACTTGAGGCACAAAGAAAAGAGTTGGCTCTCAAGTCAGAGGACCTGGGTTCAATATGGCCCTTTTAGTTATATAGTTAAGGAATAATCTTAAAGGGACAACTTAAGGGGAGATAATTGAGAGTGTGAGGCAGGGGGAAGGTGCTAGGCCTTCACACTGGAGTCAGGACCTATATCTCCGAACTAAGACAGTTTCTCTTAACCCCCCATGAGTGGGGTAGACTAGGTTAGGCCACTGACCTCCCTCACTCTGGGACTGGGAACTTATTCAAAGCAGAACTGGGAAGGGTCAGAGAAGGAATACAGCCAGAGAACCTACAGCACAATCATCTTCAGGCTACGGCATGATGAGGAAGTCCATGATAGTCTAACACCCCTGAGTCTGCTTCAGGACTGCTCACTCACCTGGTTTTGGGGGTCATCTTATCTCAGGTATCAGTGGTGTTCTAGGTGTTTCAGAGGGAAAGGAGAGAGGGGGCAGCTTACGTAGGTATGACTATGTTTTTGCTCATGAGGTTACATCAACTAGGAAACTGGATGTTACTACCTGGGGTGTTTCCCAAAAAGGAGAGTTCAAGAGAAGAAGCAGGGGTAGAAGGAGCAGAGCTACCAAGCAGGAGATGAGGAGCATGATGAGGGCATAGATGGTCTGTTGGAGAGAGGAATATTCGGTCAGGCAACTAGAAGCTTTTCCAGACTTCAACAGGTACAACGCAATTGATTGTCTAGTCAGGGATGACTAGACATGTGGCCTCAAGGCCACATGTGGCCCTCTAGGTCCTCAAGTGTGGCTCTTTGACTGAATCCAAATTTCACAGAACAAATCCCCTTAATAAAAGAAATTATTCTGGGAAGTTTGGATTCAGTCAAAGAGCCACACTTGAGGACCTAGAGGGCCATGTGTGGCCTCGAAAATGTAAGTACCTGTTGCCTTTCTCTAAATAGCCTTAACTTGCCTAAATCCTACCTAGCCTTCAAGGTCCATCTCAAGCCCTGTGCTCTCCCTGAAGTCTTCACTTACTCATTTAGCCCACACTGATTTTTTTTTCCTTCTCTGAGCTCCTATAACACTTAGTCAGCATGGCAGAATTTGGGCCATAGTTTTTCTCTGTTGGTTGCTTCTCCTGACATAGGTTGTAAGCTCTTTGAGGACCATGCCCTATTTGTCTGTTGTCTATATGGTCTTAGTGCCAAGCATGTACTGGGGAATCAACTTTATTGATTGACCATAAATTATGGAAAAGGCATAAGAGTTAAGCTGATGAGTGCTGAATGTAAAGATATAGCATTATAGATTTAGAGCAAGAAGGGACCTTAAAAGCTACCCATTTGGTCAAACCCTCTCATTTGCAGATGAGGAAACTGAGACCCAGAGAGATTAAATACTGCTACTACTACTACCACTACCACTACCACTACCACTGCCACTACTACTAATTTTTGGTGTTGATGTTGTTTGTTTTAGAAGAGGACCAGTGATATCATGGGTGATGTCTTGACTTGGGCATGAATTGGATTTAAGTGAGGCAGAGTTGCACAAAATTGTCAGCCTTACTCTCTCTTCCAGAGTCCAGTGGCAGGACAAAAGTCAAGATGACTGGCAATGGTCCAGGATGCAGTGGATGACCTTGGTATCTTCCATGCCTGACCAAACTCTAAACACTCCACAGTCTGCTTCAGCTACCTTCATGACTGTTAGACCAAATTGTCCTTATCCATCTATTCTGCAGAAGGTTTCTTCACATGCTTGGGGTAACATCCCCCTAATTCACCAAAAGGTTTGAGGCCTGTTGGTTACCTTCAACCTGGTTCAGACTGTCTGCCAAGACTATTTTACCGAGGTGTGGCCACTGCACATACTATAGCTTCTTGAAGCCACAGGTGAGAGTTGGGTAATGGTGGACGAAGGTGAATGAGCAGCTCTAAAAAGGATTCAGCAAACCTTCACCCATAGCAAAGGAGCTGGTTCCTCCCTGAACACCCCATACATCTCATAATAAGAATAGCTAACATTTCTACAGTGCTTAAAGGTTTACAAATCACTTTGCTTGTAGAATCTCATTTGATTCTTACAACAACCCTATGAAACAGGTACCATATCATCCCAACCTTACAGATGAAAACTGAGGCTGGAAATGGTTAGATGTATTGTCCAGTGTCATACAACTAAGTGTCTGAAGCAAGATGTGAACTTAGATCTTCCTGTTACAAGTCCAATGCCCTATTCATTATGCCACCTAATTTTCACGAGGTCGCAATATCAGGAACAAGACATATACTTATATCCTCTGACATCAAAGCCATCTCCCTCCTGTAATGCTATTGAGTTCAAACCACTTAATACCTTTGTGACCTTCTTTGGCCAAGTCAATTAATATTTCTGGGTTTCAGTTTCCTCACCTTTAAAATGAGAGGTTTAGATTAGATGATCCGAAAAATCTCTTCCATTTCTAAACCTATGATCTTACCAAAAAACCCAAGGCTCTAAGAGTCATCTAGGATCCAGGAATACTTCAGGCATTTTATAGGGGAGGGGAAGGGAGGGATTTCACTCAGGTACGTTTGATTGGGTTTCTACCTTGAGGTCACAGCCAGAAAGATACCGATCAGCTAGGAAACTTGGGTTTCCAGATTGGCGAATGTGTGTGTGTGGGGGGGGGGGGGGGAAAAGCAGGGGCAAAGGGGAAATTGTCCAGAAAATGGTCAGGGCGAAAGATAGAAGGAGGACCAGGCAAAAGGAGGGGGCATAACTAAGGAACAGCCTATTGGACATAAATTAGAAATGGAGTGTCTGTACTTTGTTGAGGTCACCATAATGCCAAGGCTTGGTTCTTAGCTTGGCAGGGTCAGAAGCTCAACTTTATCCATTCATTCAAGGCAGTAACTAACAATATTGAAAATGGAAAGAGGAAGGTGAGAGAAAGGATCTGGTCCAAGCCCCCTATAATTTTAGAACTTAATCTTGGTAGCTGTGCCTCATTTTTAGAACTCTCTAGCCTTATTATATTTTGCAGGTATTTCATCTCAATAATTCCAGAATCTAAAAGTTGAGTGGGGCCTCAAAGTCCTTCTAGTCCAACTTGAACTTGAACAAGAATCTCTTCTTCAGTATTCCATGCAAATTATCAGCTCACTTCTACTTGAAGACATACAGCAAAGGAGAATCAACTACTTCCAAAAGCAAACCATTTTACTTTCATATAGGTTTCTGAGAAAGAATTCTTCATGATGAGTCAGATAAGAGTCACTGGAATCAGCAGAAGAGAGGTTGTTTCTCAAAAACTTATTAAGAATGTCCAACTGTCAGGGACTGCTCAAGATAACCAGTGGACAACTGAAAAGCAACTATAGTGACATATTGACAAGAGGACAAAAGAATCTGCTTCTCAAAGCCTGAACTAGGCATCAGGAAGATTATGCCAATGATATCATTAGGGTAAACAATTGGAAGCAGGAAATCCTGGATCATTGTTTGAGTGATATTCAAGGAGAGGAAAGGGAGTTATAATGCCTGTGAGCATTGAAGGGATGGAGGGAGAGAGTGCCTTTAATATGAAATCATTGATTTCTTGGAAGAGGGAAATTTTCACTAGTTTTGTTCACTGCAAGCCTTCTTCCCATGGCTGGTAGCTAGAGGCAGGTGAATCAATAAAAAAAAAAAAGGCAAGTAGGTCCAGATCCTACAATATTGTATCTGTCCCTGGAAACTCAGAGAGGGGGCAAGGCTGGAGGATGAGGTGGAGTAGGGAATGAGGGAGGGTTTGGTCTGCATTGGCTTTGCTTAAACAAAACTATGATATGGCTACATCTGGAATACTGGGTGCTTTTCTGGACACTGCACATGGAGGGGAAAAGCAGGAACTGAAGAACTTCAGATTCATAGCAGAACAATTACAATGTTCAATAAAATTTATTCAACATTTATGGTATACACAATGATAAATGCTGGGTTACAAAGTAAATAATGAAATAATTCCTCTCAAGGAGTTTGTGTTCTAATGAGGGGAAGCAATGTATATATAAAAACTTACATTTATATATCTATACCTACATAGAGGTCTGTCAACATACATATATTTACATCCATAGATATGTCAATATACATACATGTATATATAGACTTATGCATATATGGTTTTTTACATATTTAATCAGACTGTCCTCCACAGAATGCTCAGTTACCAGTCCTTAGAGTATGTATTGATATTCCCTGCCTGGGTCCAGTCCCAGTGGCCACGTGGGAGTTCTTGGAAGCAAGCTTCTGGTCACATATGACTCATTGCTGAGTTGAGCCTTCTATTTGGCTAATGAGCCAGAATTCTGTAGATATTCCTAAGAGGCAACTTATCCCTTGGCTTCTCTTTTTTTTCTTCTATCTTCAAAGTGTTAGGATGATTTTGAAATGTCTAAACAGTCAAGTAGGAGGTACTTCCCCAACCTGGCCTTAAACTCTAAGCACATAGAAACCTCTCTTTCTTTGGTGAAAATTTTTCCCCAGTCTTAGGCAAACAAGCATCTCAAGATGGAATTGTCTGTGCAATAATCATGTTGTCACTAAAAGGTCCAAATATCATGGAAGCCCTGCAAGGTAATGACTGAAATGTGCACCAAAGTCACAGTGGATGACAGCAGATGTGAAAGCACATGCAACAGATGTGGAAAGATGGTGGCAGCTTCAAGAAACATGTCATTTTTATTAAAGAAGAATGCTATCAACTCAATGAGCTTCAAGGCCCATCTAGGCTGCCTTTCGATTAGGGAGCTGTACCTAAGAAGAACTTAATGAGGCCTCCATGAATGAAGAAAAGTACTATCAATACCAGGAGTTGAGAGGAACATTTTGTCATATATATTCTCTACTAGTGTGCCTTTTTACCATCTGTACTCTAAATTTGAGCCTACTGTCCCCATGGACCTTGGATGTAAGGGTATAATGTGCCCCAGATTTGGGGAGGGAGCTCTTTAATACCCTTTGTAAAAATTAAAGGGATCTGACTGACTAGTTGTTAATGGAGAGCATGCTGGTGGTGGCTTGGGAATTACAACTAGAAACTCAGCGCTTCTGTGTAGCCTACTCCTAGATTAGGAGTTATCTGAGAGCAGGAGTTAATCAGCCACTCTTCTGAGAATTCCATACCGTTTGTATGAGCTAGAGTTGGAGGGTGGTCCTCAAGACAGCTGCTACATATACAAAGCACTTTCAAGGGGGAAAGTACTAGCAAATGGAGGATCAAGGTAGGGCTTTTATACTTGAAGTACATAGATATCAAAGGCAATATCATAAGCAAATTAAAGAAGCAGGGAAGGAGATAACCTTTCACAGCCATGGATAGTAATAGGATCAGAGGAAATAAAATTGATATATAATTGAAATATTTTTTGCACAAGCAAAATTAATACACTTAGAAGGGAAACAGTTAACTGAGGAAATACTTGGAGAAAATTTCTCTGATAAAAATCTGATAACTATTATCGATAGAGACATGTAAATACAGGCATATAAGAATGAGAAATATTCTCCAATAGATAAATGGTCAAAAGGTATGACTAGGCACTTCTCAACAAGAAATATAAGCTATCAACAACTATAAGAAAAAATACTCAAGATGACTAATAATAAGAAAAATGTAGATTAGTACAACTCAGAGGTCTACTTCATAGTCAAAAAAAAAAAGGAAGAGAGGAAGAAAGCGAAGAAGGAAGGAAGAAAGAAAAGGAAAAAGGAAAAAGGAAAATGACAATTGTTAAAGAGACTGTGAGAATACCAGCACACTAATGCACCATTGGTAGGGCTATGAACATTCTGGAAAGCAATTTGGAACTACACTCAAAAGAAGTAATCAAACTGTGAATATCCCTTGATTTAGCAATACTTCTAGTAGGTGTATACCCAAAAGAAATCAAAGAAAGGGAGGCAATGTGTTGTAGTGACTATAGTATAAGCCCTGGAGTTGGGAAGATGTGGTTTTGAATCTTTATACCTCATATACTTTTTAGCTGTGTAACTATGGGTAAATTACTTATCCTTTCTAAGCCTTGGTTTCCTCATCTGTAAAATGAGAGCTTTAGACATGACCTCTAAATGTCTCTTCTAGTTTTAAATTTATGATCTTATGAAAGAGAAGGGACACAAAAATAGTTATAGCCCTACTTTTTGTTGTAGCAAAGAAATGGAAAGAAAGTGGATATCCATCTGGTAGCTTCCTATTTTAACTAACTCTTCTTGCTAACTAGGTGCTAAGCTTTATTGTTTGGATATGCGGGACTGGAAGGGTTGTCAGGTCCTGCTAAATGTTAAATTCAGCTTCCTTTGGGCAAAACTCTTATCCAATCTATAGACAAGTTTTTATTAAGTGCCCACTAAGTGCTGGACATCTATGTGTTAAGCATTAGGGATACAAGTATAAAGAATGAAACAGTTCCTCCTCTAAAGGAACTTATGTTCTGGGGGTTGGGACTGCCTTTCACACACACACACACACACACACACACACACACACACACACACACACACAC